>NC_045739.1:815268-836541 GCF_008692095.1 Etheostoma spectabile | reverse complement strand
TTTTAACATTCAAGTGACCTCATTGCAGCCCAAATATTCTAATAACCCAGTTTGTCCTAATAAAAAAATGCTGTTCATATTTTGACTGTAGACACCAGGGTTGATGTTTACAAGCTTTTTTAGAGAAAGGACAGATGGACAATGAATTGTAAAAATGACCTTAGGTCTCTGAGGGGAAATTAACAAATGTCTGTGTTTATGCAATAATTTATGGCGGTGAGCCATGGAAAAGCAGTTCTAGAAAGGTGAAAATATATTTAGGCCCAGCCGGTTGGGGGTTGAGTTTCCCCGTGTTATCCTATGGAGACTGACGGGCTGTGGGTTGTTAAAGGCCTAACCCACGCAAAACCTAGTAAAACGTACTGTTATAGCTATAAAACTGGCAGAATCATCCACAGCACATGACATTTCAATAACCGCTTCATACATGCTGCTGTGCGTTATTAAAGTATAAGACACGTACATGTGAGTGTTGACGCCTTCATTTACCAGGTACAGTCATCCCAAAACATTTTCTTCCTGACTGACTAAGACTGTGTTGTAAAAGTAATTTGCAAATTAGTTCTACCTCGTTTACACTTGAGCTTGAAGTGTTGTTAATGTTTTAGGCATCTTTATCGCAAAGTTATGCAAAATTAGAATGGGATTCAAAGAAGTCCTCCAACACACCACTGCGCAATCAGGTAGGCTCATCACTAATTGCGGGCAAAATGACGTCTTTAAGCTTTAGCACTAATCCTCAAAACCTTCTGCCTGTAGCTGTTTTCTAATCAGGTTCTGAATCATCTTCTTCAATAACGGGAGATTGTCATTTCTGAGATGACTGCAGTGATGATAACGGTGATTTTAGATGTCAAAGCTCTTCGAAAAAATGACAGTTATAATGACAAAATATCTTAAATGTGGTGCAGTAATTTGATAATACAGATGATATGCCATGTCTTAGTAAAATGGTCTCATGATGGTTACATGGTTTCAATCATAATTTAATTGACTTTATCTCCAAAGAAATAATGGTAAAATAATATAATTTACACATTGCTGTATTTTCAAAATGTCATTGTCTAGGAGCTTGCTGATTGATATGTTTCAGTTTCAGGTTATCACTTTTCTATGGGCTTATGATCCTGTCTGAAATACTCTTTGTGGACAGTTAGAGGTAGAGATGTTGATACTTTTACGAGAGGATTTACATAATTAGTGGACAGTCAAGCATGTACTATGCAAAACATGGCTCTATGCTAAACCATAAGTCATCCTGGTTACTGCTTCATTAACCACTGAATCGTAACGTGTGCCCTCTTAAACAGTCACAGTGCTGCGCGCCATCAGGTCCAGTGTATGAGGGCGTAGGGCCGGAGTTAAAACCAGATACTGTAAGACACTGTAAAACATTCATTTATGACCAGCATTAATGCGTTGGTAATTCATGCGAGATGTGTGAAAAGTCTGCTGACCTATATTATAATCACTATTTTTCTGTCTATTACACATTATAACCACATTTTTGTTAATCAGCTTTATAATCATTAATGAAGAGTCATAATGTTTATAATCAATGCAATGCAAAGCATTTTATAATGACTAATAAGGTCAAGCATCATAAAACTTCATAATTGCGGGTCACTCCCTGTCTTTTTCAATTTAAACTTCAATTTAAAACATACTTTTAATGCTCTATAATTTCTGCATTTTTCACTGGGTAATTATAGTTAAAGGCATTCAAACTTCATAATGATTTAAATTTCTAAGCATTTTTTTATTAACTATAAGGTTAAGTATTACAATACTCTAAATTTTAAACTAAAATTTAATAAACAATAAAACCCCAACATACCAGAGAAAAAAACGTCCAAGTAAAAAATTCTAATCTGTAGTCACACAATAAATTTCAATATGTGTTTTTTCTTCTAGATCGCAAGATACGTCGTGTTATGAAAGAGAACTTGGGCTCATTTGAAAAATGCTCACTTTGCCATGGGCCATTTTCTCCATTGAAGGGGTGGGGACTAAGACGTGAAGGTTAGTGTAGAAATTCTAAGATCGACATGCTGCATTACACATGGGCACTGTTTGCTTGGAGAAAGACATTTCTCACGGTCGACAAACTTTCAAAATAATAGTGAATAAAGCTTTAAAATCCTCATCATAGTTTCACAAGATTCACACATGAACATGCATTAAGAACACTGCATATTATTTTCCAAATCAACAAATGAAGGAAAAAAACATGAACTTTGACATTGTTTGATAGAAGAAAAGTGAAGAAATCAGATATTAGGCTGTGTGGGGTTCAATGAGTGAGGCTATTGATTCTTTTAAGATTATTTTTGGGGGCTTTTTCCCTTCATTATAGTGAAAATGGATAGACATGGAAGGGGGAGAAAGATGAGGGGGAGGGGGAGGACACGCAGCAAAGGGACGCAGGTTGACTCTGAACCCGGGCCGCTGCAGGACCTAGCCAACACGGGGTGAACGCTCCTGCTGGGTGAGGCCACCCCGAGGCTGTTGATTCTGTGAACAGGTGGTCCACATGGCAGGATGAAGGCAGCAGATGTTGTACATGCTAATTACAATGCGTTTCTGGAGAAAAGCCCGGAAGGGTATCACACTCCTACAGTAGTACAAATATGGTCTGTACACATAAAACAATGCATTGAAAGGTTTATGTTTATGTGATGTTTACAGCAGTAGGGGTAGGAGCACAGTAAAGGCTGGGTAAGGGTCCTGAGACCCAAGCACGGAGGCCAGGCCCCACCACACACCACAGATCCATCCCAGCGGTGCTGTCTACCGGCTGTTCAACACGCTGCTGTGCAGCATCACAAAGAGGGAGCCATGGCGTTGAGTGGATGTGCCTGGCCATCTCGCTCCGGTCTCTGCGTGGAATGCACCAAATTCTCCTGTTTTCCCCAGCAGCAGCACTGACGAGCTCTGCATGTCTTTGTAGGTTCATTGTAAGATCCAGCACGAGTCCAAAGTCCACATAAACACAAGAAGCATTTTATCTAGTGAAATCCGTCTGAATGTCATTTACACGGGCCCTGAACACGTATGACGAGAGAGAGCAACAGTTCACTTGACATTAATGGTGGCGCTGAAAACAACCATTTTTGGGATGTTCTGCAATGCACCTTTTAATAAAAAAAATTAAGAAATCAATTTTAATGCTAACCTTAGTTGTTTGTTGTTTTAATAGTTCACACAACTGTCTGGGATACAGTGCATTCACTCCAAAGACAAAAAAACAAAAGACTTTGGTAAGCAGTTATTTTGGTAACCCTTTACTGGAAGTAGTATCCATAAGGTTTTCATGCCGCCTACACCTACATAAGCACTAAGAACTGGCATGAACAGATATTTACTGAACTACTTTTCCAAAAGGTTTAAGGTGTTAGTTAAAATTGTGTATTCTGTGTCATGGGATTCTGTGTTAACAGCGACGGGACAGTGGTTCACTGTCATGCTGGAAGGAGCTCTTTGGTCCTGGCCAGGGATGAGTTTAGAGTCTGACTGTTTGAGGCTGTGGACAGGTGTCTTTTATACAGGTAACAAGTTCAAACAGGTGCCATCAATACAGGTAACGAGTGGAGGACAGAAGAGTTTCTTAAAGAAGAAGTTACAGGTCTGTGAGAGACAGAAATCTTGTTTGTGGATGACCAGATAATTATTTTCCACCATAAATTACAATTAAAGTCTTTAAAAATCCTACAATGTGATTTCCTGGATTTTTGTTCTCATTTTGTGTCTCATTGTTGAACTTGCACAATCAGTGGCTAACTACAGACTTTTTGGCCCCACTGTAACACAATTCATTCTCAAATTGATGTCCCCAAAATAATTCTTTGACTGGGCTCACAGTAAAAGCTAATACCTGTACGTTAATTAGGGACTCTCAGAGATGCTGATACCTCTATTGTGATTTTGAAATTGTATGAACTTTGAAGACATCAGAAAGGTGAAAAATCTCAGCAGTCCACTACACCAAAGATGTGATGGCAGCATCAGCAGTGACTTGTCATTGTGTTAAACACAATGTATCAATCATGAGCGGTAATAAGACCAAATTTCACATGGTTTTCATCATTGAGCAAAATGTAAATATTTTGAGATTTCTTAGAAGTTCTAGCCAAATATGTTCAGATAATATTTGATGTGTGTGAGTTGGTAGATCAGCTCAATGTCACATTCAGTATTTCAGCAGCAGATGTTCTACATTGAAATAACTGCCATGTCTCCCTCTTTTCATTCTCCTCTGGCTCTCCCTTTTTGTTTTTCCATCAGCTTATGGCTCCAACTGCATCTCTCCGTCTACAGGCCACCCTCCACTTGTCTCTCCATCTACAAGTCCCACACCGTTCCTCTCCTCCACAACGCTCCCTGAAGAGGTTTGTTAGCAGCTTCAAACATAGGAAATGCTCTAACGTGACCTGAAATGATGCTCACTTTCTGCTTCTGTATATGACTTATGATTTGGTATGGTCCTATAACCCTTGTGTGTTTTGTGTGTATGCCTACTCATAGTGTTTGAAGCCCTTGTTTGATATATGAGGACATCAGTGAGAAGCAATACTTTAACACAAAGACTTGCGTGTGTGTGTTTGTGTTACATAAATTAAGTATACATCGTAATTAAATTTTTTTAATTATGATATTGATAAAATAAAATTGCTGAATCAAGATTTTCCCTTCAACTACTTGAGCAACCGCTTAATCACTTCCGCGACTGCCCCCGGTAACGTTTCTACCGGCTTGTTTACAATTGACTTAAATTCGTTGTTATTAAATTGAACGTTGTCATACTTTTACTGGTTGTACCACTGTTTAACACAAGGTGGACAACATGGCTCCATCTGCTCCGCTAACATCCCCCCCCCCACACTCATAGTTGTAGTATGTATGCTATCCATCCATCCATCCATCCATCTTATCTAAAATAACAGAGGGAGAGGTGTGGACTTTGACACTCTGACATGTTACAATAGATTACTGCAACCTGTCTGGAAACATTTCAAAATAAAAGCCAGCAAACAAACAGAACAAAAAGGAAAGTGAACCATCAGAGTATGAGCATAATAAATTAGTCATGTGCTTAGTAGTTACAACCGCTGTTATAGTCCACACAGGGGCATGTCTACAAGATGTGTTGTCCCTTGACTGCTGCCACTTCCACAATTAATATTTTGACCGCTTTGAGCAACTTATGTGACATCCTTTCTCATCAGTTGTTAAAATTACAATTAAATAATCAAAATTGATTTTAAAAAATATGTTTTTAGGCCACATCAAAGAGACCTAGTTTGTGTTTGTGGGTGCTGAGTAGTGGTTTATAAAAGCCCAATGAGAAGCATATGAGGTCCAGTTACTTGTTGATTGTCATGTAGTGCTTATTGCAGGTGTTATGTATGCCTTATATTTCTTTTCTTTTCCTTGTACTTGAATCAGAAAGAAAGTGACTTCAGTGAAGAGGAGGCATCGGATGATGTATGTGATCCAGAATACGTTCCAGGCTCAGAAAGTGACAGAAGATAAGGAACCAATAAACAGCTTGGCCAACTCAACATTCCAGGTTACTGAAGAATCAACGGATACCTCTACGAACTAATGTCACAGATGACACCCCTATCACTGGGCAATCTTGCACCAGCACTGTACCTTCAACCAGTGTTGTAAGAGCAAAACAAAAATTTCTGCTTCATTTGCAAGGATTTTAATTTCCAATAATAGTGCGGCATTTCAAAACTCACGTAAAAGAGAATTCTGATGTGGCATATGCCTTCAGTCTCCCAGCATGCTCAGCAACGAGGAGGAATCTTCACAACAGAGGAAACTTTGAGTATACAGATGGGCTGAAAAAAGGAAGTGGTCAGCTTAAAGTGAAGCGCAGAGCCAAGAAGGCTGAATGTAAAAAATATGAATAGTGTGTCTGTTGTAATGATATGTTTTTGCGACCAGAACCATGGAGACATATGAAAAGGTGTTCCTCCAAACCAGAGGAACAGGATCATCAAGGCTGCTTGGCCTAGCATCTGCAATCCAGTCAGGATGTTCAAGCACAGTTAATGGGGTGCTCAACATGTTAGGCCGTATGTATGGCAACGTCATTGCAAGTGTTATTCGTAATTACTTCTATTTTCTTTGGTGTGCTGACACCCTTTTTTACAAAACATGACCATGACCCTTCAAAACATGACTATATCTGCAAAAAAACCTAGGAAGATTCCTGCAAACCATCCGCAAAAGGTATTCAATCCTAACCTTAGAGGGTGCCATAAAACCAGGAAATTTTATGAAAGTACTTGAAGCAGTAAAAGAAACAGCAGGATTAGATAAAGAAAAGAACTGTTTCAAAACTCCAAGCCTTGCACTAACTGCTAAAAGTGAGTGACAGCATTCATTGTCCTGCTCTTATGGCTGGACATGACAACTTGATTAAATCCTCAAAAGCTTTTCAGAAGCTTTCTACTGTAAAGTGGTCGGAGTACATATCCCACTGTGCCTCAAGCACCATTAGTGACTTGAAATACACCAAACCAGCCAAATTAACATTTACTGATGATGTAACAAAATTTAACAAGCATCTAGACAAAACTGTTGAATCAGCAACTGCTGCATTGAAGAAGGGACAACAGTGCAGAACTATTCCAATTGACTTAGATTGTCCTCTAAAATAGAAGACGTGTTGGGGAGGTCTCAAAGATAAAACTGAGACATTTCTGGAAAGAACAAAGAAACAAACATTATGAATTGGGGCTTCAAAGTTGAAAAGAAACTCTGCAAATTTTTGAGCTTTGAACTAAAGGAAAAAGGGAGAAGAGTAGCAGTGCGTGACACCTGAGTGGTAAATGACTCAACATTTGATTGAGAAGAGGAAAGAATGTGTGTCCCAGACCAAATAAATACTAGTTTGTATTTTATTCCATCAGTTACATTTTCAAATAACAAAATAACAAAAAAAGGTGTCTGCAAAAGTTTGGGCCCCTGCAGAGTTTCTAGCAAGCACCCCCCTTTGGAAAGCTGAGACCTGACAGTGTCATGAATTGTTCTCATCATGGTCTGGAAAGACCAGGTGATGTCATCTTAAGGTTTTAAATGCCCAGACTCATCTGACCCCCCCCCACACACAATCAGCACCATGGCTTTTCTAGCAGTTGTCTAGAGAACTGGAACTCAAAAGTTGATGCTCACAAAGCAGGAGAAAGCTAGAAGAGATAGCAAAGGGTTTTCAGATGCCAATATCTTCTTGTTGGAATGGAAATGTCGTCAGGAACAGTGGAAGTTAAAGATCTGGAAGACCAAGAACAATATCAGACAGAACCGCTCGCAGGATTGGGAGGGTAAGGCTTGAGGTACGTTTGGAGAAGAAAGGCACAAGTAATGAAAAGAACCTCTGTCCAGTTGTTAGGCATGGGGGGAACGTTCATGCTTTGGGGGTGTATTGCAGCCTGTGGCACAGGGAACATTTCACGACTAGAAGAAAAAATGGATTCAGTAAAATTTCAGCAAATTTTGGACGCTAACTTGATGCCATCTGTGAAAAAGCGGAAGTTAAAGAGAGGATGGCTTCTACAAATAGATAATGATCCTAAACACACCTCAAAATCCACGGAGGATTACATCAAGAGGCGTAAACTGAAGGTTTTGCCATGGCCTTCACAATCTCCTGACCTCAACATAATGTAAAATCTATGGATACACCTTAGAAGAGTAGTGCGTGACAGACTTTTGGAAGGAACAATGGGCAAAGATACCTCAAACAAGAATTAAAGACTCTTGGCTGGCTATAAGAAGCGTTTCCAAGCTGGGATACTTGCCAAGGGGGGGGTGGGTACACGAAATTAACTTTGCAGGGGCCTAATCTTTTGTAGATGCCATTTTTTTGTTTTCGGTTATTTTGAAAGTGTAAATGAGAAAAATAAAATCTAACTTTTTGTGCTGCACACATATTGTTCTTCAGTGTGGATGACACTTTTAGACTTCAAAGTCAGCCCCTTGTTTCTTCCAAAGTCTCTAATGTTTGGCACGTTCTATTTTTCAGTGCCGGCTGTTCACATTCTTTGTAAACCACACACTCCTTCTTTGATGCCAAATGGCCTTTAATTATTTGGGACTTATAATGTCTCATCACAGCATTTTCCTCTGCTTTGGTCCATGGTATTCATGATTTGCCGTTGCGTACTGAAAACAAACAAGATGACAAAATTGTTTGTTAGTGTGACTAGGGATATAAACAATGACTAACCATGACAATTAATGGGAGTTTTGTGAGAGTTGTTGTGCCAGCTGTTTACTAATTGTAATAAATGCTGACGTATTTCCTGTATATGTATGTCTGTAATCTGTAAAACCGTTTCAACTGCAAAAGGTTGCATATTTTCCCGCCTACTCCACCGTAAATATTTTCTAGTGATATTTAAACTTTTTTTCCACAGCATTTCAATTCTGATTTTTCATGTGCAAATTGAACATAATAGTGATAATACAAACTATAATCAACAAATAAATGGATGTATTAGTACTGTCAACACTGGCTGCAGATATATTTGTACAAGACTTTGTTTATCTGTTCTGCGGTAATGTTATTATGTTGTGAAGTTATTAATCATCTACTGTGCTCTCTTTGCAGATAAATTATCTGTGGCTTGCAATTGGCAGCATTGTCTTTCTGCTGCTGATGTATCCTGCACTGCACATGGCCTCTCTCTGTGCATGGGAACCTAGTGCCTTGGGCCAGGAGATTCGTTCGCATCTTGCCTCATTAATATGGCTCTCAATTGGCAAAAACAAACTGGTACGTGGTCATCACCTGGTGGGATTCAAAGCTTTGTGTTGATCAGAAAGCAAGGCTTTCACTCTTGATTCCTGAAAGGCTGGCATGCAGGAGTAAGAGGCACAACAGACAGCTCCATTAGGGAATCAGATTGGGATGCCAGGAAACAGACTTGAAAAATAATTAGAAAATGAAAAATGTGATTAGTCTCTACCATCATAATTACTCTGGTGTTCATCCTCTTTTGTTTAAAACACAGCTGCTGTGTGTGAGCGAAACATACGGCTGCAAAGCAGCACAAACACACACCAGTTCCACCTTTTCCCATCATCCACCCACGTCTGAGCAGAAATGGTTTCTGCAATAATTCAATCAGTAGATCCATCTAACGGCCTCGCCTTGGTACCCATTATTGTCTCTGGAGGGGACAAATAAGTACCTCAGGCCACAGGCTGGATTCTTCTAAACAGCAATAAATTATTCAGTCAATCAGCTGGTTACAATCCATCACATTCCTCCAATAACTCAAGAGAAATAATTCTCTTTGTGTTGACACTTGAGCTCAGTATGCAAGGTAAAAACACTTCCTCACTGACAGGGTGCAACAGGTGGACTCAAATGCACCACTCAAGACTCATGATAAACAGGTAAGTACAGTTAATTGTTCAAATTAGGCAGCAGGCAAAATCGTTGTCAGGATAAAGGCAAAACAGTCAAGGAAACACTAGGAAAACCAAACAGGAAAAATGCTGGAGAGTGCGTCACACCGGGAGTAACAACAGTCTGGAAAAGGTAAGTGACTGTGGGGAGCATTTATACAAGGGGGACAGGTGATGATGATTACACACAGGTGAGACACATAAGGAGCAGGAGGGTAATCACACAGGCGGGAAAGTAGACAAAGGCAGGAAGACAAGGGAAGGGAATGAAGACAAACAGTGGATTTCAAAATAAAACAGGAAGTCCATGAAAACAAACAAACTTTTCACAAGGACAAAACCATGACACTCTAGTCACACACATCTACATTTGACAGACATTGGATATGACATCTTAGTTGCTCTGCAGTTGCAGTCCAGGAACCACCACTGACAGGATCCCGGATTTCCAAACTTCAATGGGCCAGACAACCAGTGAAGTTTACATGCAGTTTAAAAACCTGATTATATTCAGCAATACCCCAGATTCTCAAAAGTCATGTATTCACCTTACCCCGGCTTCAATCGTTGAAGTTCTCATGGGCAGGTTAATAGACCTAGAGAACTCCTTTAGGAACCGGGGTTTTCATGCATGTATACACCTTAACCACCTAAGCTCAGGTACAGACTTTATGCCGATGACATAAATTTCTTCCCTTTACCGAAGTCTTGTGCTCTCTCGCCCCTCTCCTCTCTCCTCCTATCGCTTCCTGCAGGTGGATCTGGCTCTGGATCTGTGGACTCTGGATCTGTGGACTCTGGATCTGTGGTTGGAGTCACCTGCTGCCTCCATGTTCCTGCTCCACACCCTCTGCTACAATTCTCCATGTCTCTGTCTGTCTGTCTCTCTCTTTCTCTCACCCCCAAGCGGTCGATGACCGCCCACCTGCTATATATTTATTTATTTATATATATTTGGGCCTCAGCTCTACCAACTGGGCTATCTGTGCGCCGCCAAATTGATGATTTTGTAGACGGTGCTATGGCCTACCTACAGTCAACTTCAGACTTTGTTGCTTCCCTCAAAAAAAAAACTTGGTACACACATGAGGCATGTCAAGACGTACAAGAAAGCTCATTGGAGCCATACCCTAAACCCAACAGGAAGTCCGACATTTTTAACTAAAAGTTCAAAATTTGTGCGATGTTGGCTTTATCAACACATGTCGTACTTTATCAAACTCCTTCTAGAGATTTCATCCAATCAACTTCAGATTTGTTCTATGTCATCTTTAGACCTTAAAGATGAAAATTTCTTAAAAGAAAAACTTTTTGTCATAGGGCAGGGCCATTGCAAGGCAGCCATTTTGTGCTTTTTGCCATCACAACAGGAAGTGGGTGTAAGTTGAGTGTACATTGTCCGATTGGCTTGCTAATTAGCGCCCCCTGGTGGCAATAGCAAATGTAACTAAAAGTCATACTTCTCCTACAGATTTCATCCAATGGACTTCAAATTTGGTGTGTGCTATATTAACACCTTAAAGATGAATTTGATTGTTTAGCGATGAAGGAGAAAGTGGCTGTAACTACAGTGTGCGTTGTCATATCTGCTTGAAATTTCCCACAATCACCAAGTGTCCAGGCCTGAGGACATCTGCAGGCCAATATTGACTTTTTATGCTAGCAACAGAAAATCAGCCTTAAATGACAAACAACCGATTTACACAAAACTTATGTGTGGTCTAAATGTGATACTGAGTCACCCCCTATACTTTAACCACGCCTTCCTACTCTGGCCGAGCCCCTTGCACGGTCGCAAGGAGCGGCGTCCGCCAGTAACGCTGATGTGCTCAGGGGAGCAAGGGCACGTCCAATGCTGCTTGCAGCTTTAATTGTTACTATAATTGACTCACCACTCAAGGTTTCTCCCTAAAAGGAAGTTCTTCCTCACCACTATTGCTCTAAATGCTTGAGTCTTTGTAAATTATAGTGTGGTCTAGACCTACTATCTGTAAAGTGTTATGAGGTCACGTGTTCTGATTTGATACTAGGAATAAAATGTAGTTGAATGTCCATACACACATACACACGCATAAAAAAAGTTTGTATTTTTTGTTTTTCATATTTGTAGATTTTCCGTTGATGACAAATCAAAAGAGGCAGTAGGAAGTTGGAGTGAGAAACCTTTGGAAAGACAACATGTACTTACCTCTGCCCAGTCACAACCCAGGACACTTGGCAGAGGTATTATTCTTTTGGGAAAAGCTCATTAAGCTGATTGTTCCTTTAGTCAAATTCACAGAGGCATATAAACACTGCCCAGTGTCTGGGGGAATGAAACTGGATTAACTAGGCCGTTGAAATAAACGATTCTTTATGCAGCAAAAAGTAATGTAAGGGGTGACATTTTAAATGTACGGCACAAGGAAGGAGAGACTATTTTGTGTGCAGCAGGTGAAGGTGTGGAAGATCTACAAATGTATTTGTGACACTTTGTATTCTGAGATTAGTGCCATATTTCCTTGCTGTGTATAATAACCTCAAAGCAAAGCAATGATGTGCTAAAATCAGACGTTGTGCTGGAGAATTGAACAGACCAGAACTCAATATTATCTGCACTGCTGCTCCACAATTAGATTTGAAGAAGGGGAGAATTGCTTTTATCCAACTGGTATAAGAGCATTTCAGTTGTGTTAAAAGCCCAGATAGCTCAGTTGGTAGAGCAGGCTCCCATATATAATGGTTTACTCCGTGATTCAACACCGACCCGTGGCCCTTTGCTTCATGTCACTCCCCTTCTCTCTCCCTTTTCATGTCTTCATCTGCCCAGTCATTTAAAGGCCTAAAATAATCTTTAAAAAATGACCATACCAATGGCTTTGTTTAAGCCTCATGTTAGAGCAAGTCATTTCCTGAAGCTTACAGCCATATTTAAGTTTTTGCCATATTTTGTTTCAATTGCAATCCAACATCCTCCAAAACCATCTCACAGAAATACATAAAATGACTATGACCCCTTAACACTGCATTGTATGGTGGTGGTAGCATGTAACGTGTTATAATGTTGGTTATTTTGGGGCGCCCTGGTAGATCACCTGGTAGAGCGTGTGCCAGTGTTTTAGTACTCGAGATTAGTCCTGGTCTTAAGACCGATCTTAGGACCACTTTTTGAAGGTCTCGGTCTCCACTAAAGAGACAAAGTCAACATTACCGTGATTGGATGTAAAACTTCCTGCTTCAAATGCAACCAATAGCTTGACTCATGTCTAATTTGAAATTAGTAACTGTTAACCCCTTCTCCCCGGTCCCTTAACACACTTCTAAGAAAGTGAATGTGGCCTTGACTACAACACTGGCGTGCCAGCGGCACAAAGCAATATGAACACATAACAGCAGGGGCGCTAATATGATCACTAATACGCTACATGTAAAAAAAAAAAAAACGAGGAAGAAGAGTCGGCCTACTAGCCAGCAGGTCAGGACAGATAAAATGTAAGCAGGGTGAAATCCAATCTTATGGAGAAAAGGTGGATGAGAAAAAGAAAAGAGGGCCAAGTCTTTTGAGACTGATGCAGCAAACTGCAAAAAGCTTACAGAGCTTTAATGATGAGGGACCGACAGCAGAGTTAACTTCACACCAGCAAGAGGTCCTGGTAAGGGAGCAGGACACTAATTAGATAAATAGGCTGGCTTTATCACTATCTTAGCATACTGCATAGTCAGCTAATAGCATGGGTACGTCCATCATGATTATGAAAATGGTTGCGCCATTTCATCATTATGAGTATTATTAGTAGTATTTTCATTCCAGGGTCCGCTAATCTGGTACGATTATTATGTATCTTGGTGGAAGGGTGTACCATAGGCCATGTGATGACCCAATCAATCACAAGGCGGATCAAAAGTTCTTGTTTTTCATTTCATGACTTCCAATATAAAAGACAAAGTCAAATTCCAGCCATTTAAGTTTTCTTTAAAATAGTGTTGAAATCTTGTCTCGTTCTGGTGATCCCAATTTCGTGTCTTGTCTCATGTGTCTTATCACACCCTTATTGTTGACATGTTCTGCCAGCATATTAGTACTTTTAGCTTAATACTTCTTATTGTTCATGTACATGTACTACATTAATGTTTACATTCAGCTTATTTGTTTGCAATAACTGTCTTCCAAAAATGTACATTACCTTATTTTCTCTATTATTTTTTTCTCTATATTTTAACTTGCACTTTTGATGTCTTAGATATGCATTTAGTTTTTTTTTTGTTCAGAATAATAGCAGTATGTTTAAAAAAGTGAATAATGCTTAAAATCCTTAGACATCCTTTTAATTCCATAATATCAATGCAGTGGGAACACTGCACATTCTATCCCAAATCAAAACATGACCAACATTGATCAGGTTTGTGTTATATCTTTACAGAAAGAGAAGAAAAGGGAATATTAGGCTGTTGTTAAAAATAGCAGTATTTGTATTTTTCTTTATAAACTCAAACATTTACTGTATAAACTGAAAAATGTCTCAAGGGTTAGCTTTCTATCAATATTTAGTTGCATAACTATTATTTCTGAGAACTGCTTCACATCTGTGTTGCATGGAGTCACCTGTGAACAGGACCATTGGACTACATCCCATAATTCCTTTGCATTACTTGGTCTGGCCTCAGAAACAGATTCTCTGATGTCACCAACCAAGTGTTCTATGGGATTGAGGTCCGCTCCATAACATCCATCTGGTTCATCTGGAACCAGGACTTTGTTGAAAGACCCATTTCAAAGATATTTCCTCTTCAGCATAAGGCAACATGACCTCTTCAAGTATTCTGATTATTAAAACTGATCTATGACCCCTGGTATGTGATAAATAGACCCAACTCCACAGTATAACAAACATCCCCATAACCACCATGCTTTACTGTCTTCACAGTGGACTGGGGCTTGAATTTAGTGCAGGGGGGGGGGGGTCGTGAGACAAACTGTCTGCGGCCCCTAGACCCCAAAACAACAATTTAGCTCTCATCAGGCCACATGATGTTGCTCCATCTCTCCTTTGGCCAGTCAATGTGTCCTTTGGCTAATTTGAACCTATTCAGTACATGTCTTTTTGTCAGCAATGGGACTTTGCGGGGGGGGGGGCTTCTAGCTGATAGTACTCACAGGTGACTGTAAGTCTTCTTTGATTTTCCTGGAGCTGATCATTGGTTGTTGTTCAGGCTTTGGATGCCATTTCAAGGCATTTGAAATCATTTTGGTTGAGCAGCCTCTCATTTTAGGCACTTGTTTATAAGTTTTCCCTCTCCAATCAACTTTTTAATCAAAGTCTGCTGTTCCTCAGAGAAATGTCTGGAGCGACCCACTTTGCCGAGTGTTTCAGTGTTGAATGCACTATAACCAGCATCCCCAACATTTGCTTCCTTCCTTCCTTAAATATGGGCCATGACTGACACCTGTTTCTTCATAGAATCAATCACCTCACTAATGAAACACAACACTGATATTATTTTGAACATGCCCCTTTCAATTACAGATTCAATTCCACAGAATGATCAGCGTGCATGTCATGACTGTTGGTCTGTTGGTTTTCTATGACTCTACAACACTTAGTGGTAAATTATTTACCATGTATAACTATCACTTCTACCAAAAACTATGATATTAGTGATGAGGTTAGTGATGTTGGACTGCTATTATTTTTAACAGAACTTTTTTTTTTAATTGCATTGCCTGAGACCGGAGATGTTCATTGACAACTCTTTCTGTAATTGTTGTGCATGTGACAACAAAAAACTTGAAACTCAACTAAACACTGAGAAATAAAAGGAATTATCATTGAGGCTACCAATTGTAGGTTTCTGAAACTTGTCTCAGCCTGTGTTACTGTTTGTTTTCTCATTATCAGTTCACTTTTGACTGACACAGGAGCTCTACTGAGACTAACAGGAAGTTAGTCAGCTTTCTTCTATTTGAGTGTATGCAGCTATGATCTCACTTTTGTGGGGTCCAAACTTTAATGTAAGAATAGAAAGCCAGAAGGTGTGTTAGTGTATGTGCACGTATTGACAGTCTGGTTCAACAACAAAGTTCCTGTGACCTCATTTTGGAGTCTGCGTTTTTGATCTCACATTCTCTCAGAAGTTGACAAGCCGCTCACAAGTAGAAAAGCCTGTGTAATGTTGTGTGGAGCTTTTCCTTTGTCTGTGATGAAGGAATAGTATGATAGATAAATTCCAACAGGGAATTATAATTCATAGCTAATTAAGAAGGAAACAAAAGACATTTTGGAAAGGACAAAGAAACTAAAAACTACAGTCCATTAGTCTGGTTACCACCAGACCAAGCCAAGCTCATTAGATTTGAGATTGAGCATTGGGCCGGGGGGGTCTGCTCTGGATCTTCTCTGCACAAGAGAAAGGTTTGAAGTGAGATGCTGTGATAACAGTGTGACCAGGCCAGACAGAAGGTGCTTCTTTAGTCCTTCAGACATCAGAGGTTTTCCGATTCAGAGTTGTTCAATAAAGAATGGAACAATGACCAAACATACCATAGGGATTTGGAATTTAATATTTAGTTTGAATAAAAATGCAGTCATGTATGTATTAAAAATCGTTAAGCATGAAGCCCTGTTTATTCCCATAAAAGTTGCTCAGTAATGCACGAAGAAGGCATGGACCTAAACAAATGTATCTTCCGCTCTGCTTCTCTATTGTCCAAACCATGATGTCATGATGGACATGCGCACTAGTGACAGTTTGTGTTGTTGTTCATTGTCTAAAATATTCGCTAATGTTAAACAGTGTGTTTTCGTTGTTCCACATCGTTTTAATGTTTATCAAAATAAACCCAAGGAGAGCCCTCGGATGTATAAGTTAATACAAATGATGAGTTAGAGCCATTATATATATTATTACAGCTACAGGAAATGGGAAGAATCCTGCAGTGCAGGGTGGCTCAGCCGAGCTCAGTCCTGTGGTTTTGCTCACGTTCATTATGCACATTAAATAACACAAACACAATATGCATAGTTAAATAACTCTGCTGAAATCTAAAGGAAATGAGATGTCTCTTAAAAAGTATTTTTCATTGAAAGTGTAATAGTAAATGAACTACTTTTTGTTTTATGTGTTGCCTTCCTCTGCTGCTGAGAGGGATCAGAGATGTACAACTCTGACTATCCTAGAAGCTCCGGTTTTTATTCAGCCAAATGGAGATCAGTCTACGAGCTTTGTCAGAGGAAAACTGTCTGGGGGGACAAGGAAGCACCCAGAGGACTGCAGAGCGGAGGACAGCCAGGACATGGTATCTAGTCAACTTTGAATGAGAGGTGAAATGTGTTGGGGGGAGCAAAGCAGGGTGGTCCCACAAGGTGAAATTATAAAGTATAAAAGTCTGTTAAGATGTACCTGGAGAGGAGGACATTAGGAGTGACGTGAGAATACATGACAGAGGGCAGAGACAACCAGAAGAGAGGAGAGAGCAGGCAATAACAACGCAGAGAGGAGGAGGAAGGATGAGAAGTGATTGGAGGTCAGAGCAGATAAGATCTGAGGTTAAAGAGAAGGAGGTGAGGAACAAATGGGACATGTGAGCAGAGCTGAAAGGACATTATAGATGGAAGGTTAAATGAGAATAATACAAGAAGAATGGATAGTGTGGGTAGCAAAGAAGATAGGAGGCCGCATTTGTAAAGAGTTTTAGTGATAAAAAGAGGATAAAAACGTCAGAGTTGGGGATCGTTATCTATTGGGTTCATCGCTAAAAACCAACAAAAAATGGGATGACAATGCTCATCCTAGCTCCAGCTGAAGATCAAACAGCTCCAACCTCCATTTGCAGTAGCTCTGTATAGCTACACAGAATGCTGGAGAGAGAACAAAGAACAACAGATAGGACATGTTGACGTCTCGTCTTCAGATGAGAAACAAGGAAATGAATTTGGCATGTCAACCCGTTCTCACTCAAGCTCGGTCAGTGGGAGTCACATACTGACGCAAAGTCTGGTGCATGGGACTACAGTGATGGGTTGAAGTCGCAGGAAACACTGGTTATTGGTCAAATTTGTGGTAAGGTTGCGGTGATCAGTCAAAATTGGAATTCACGTGCATTTTTACAATAGCGACATCGCGAAATCCTGGAGGGACTGAGCTTTGTTCGTGGACTTTCTGCTTGTCTGTGGGCCACCTCTCCACAAAGTTTGCATAGGTGGCATCACCAAACATCAGACTCTGCAGACAAAAGATAAAATACGTCAAGACACAACAGTAAACTTTATGGTGTGTACTATCATCATGACAGTTACAGGGCAAGGCAGTTGAAGATCCACCTAACGTTCCTGCTATGTCTAGGAATCTTGGAAATATTTCAGAGACCTTAAGTAGGTCATGAACCATGTTTTGGCAATAGCTGAAGGTCTGGTTCATATTCTCCTTGACAATGCCTTCATCAGCTGCACTGCTTCATCCGTGCTATGGCCTCGCAGCACAGGCTTTCTGTGGTTAGCCAGTTTTCCTCTCTATAAGCAACAATAGTATAAACGTTACATAAGCTAATGCTAGGTTACATTTCCCCTAGCATTTTGAAGCTGAAGAAAAGCGAAGCTGAACAAAAGTCGGCGTGTGATGGAATTCTTTGGTTTCCGCAATGTGTGCCTATGTGTGACTTCTCTGTACATATGCCATTGAGATGTGAGAATACCAAAGCTATTCTCAACAATCAGCCTGGCATGTGACAGCCTGAAGTTGAATACTCTGCGCCTGCCAGAGTGGTTTGAGCCAGGAAAAGGCCGCATGAGGTTGTGGCGTAGTGGGGAAGCCTCATCCGCAGCAAAATCACGTGGCTGCGGTCCTAGATGCTGAGCTCCCGGCAGCAGAGCATCCTGGGGCAGGCCAAGCGTCCCATCCAGTAGTGCCCGGCCAAAAGTGGAGTTGGCCAGGACTCGTCCGCCTGCAGCTGCCCACATCCACCACCCGAAAGCAGTATTGGGCATCTACCACTGCCAGATGCACAACTGAATAAGTCCCCTTGTAATTAAAATACATGGACCCTAAACTGTCAGGAGACTTAATCACCACATGTTTCCCATCAATGGATCCAAGCCCACTGCTGGTAAAAGCCCTTTGCAATGCTCAGTCAATCCTCTGTGGTGGGCCCTGGCATGTACTCTTCCACCATGGAGTCCTAAATGGCCCTGCAGACCTGGTGGACAATGTTGGACACAGTGCTCACTCCAATGTGATAGCTGGCAGCAATAGTGCGATAGGAGTCCCCTGTGGACAAGAACCGTAGGGAAATAGCCAGACGCTCAGCATAACATATTGCATGGCAGTAATTGGTGCTATCCATCATCATGAGCGGCCCCACTTTTGACAGCATGCTGTCAAACTGCTCCATGTCCAGCCTGGAGTGCCGCCGGAACCGGTTGTCATCAAGCTGCAGTTGCTGCACCAGCCTGAGATACTCTCCGAATTGATAACGGTCCTGGAGGGTGTCATGGACCCAAAATCTCAGACTACGACGTCTTCTCTGCAAATACAGCAGCAGCACCAAACACAACTAGTTCGAGATCATCCATAATTATCCAGTGATACACATAGAGGATGAGCGCAAAATATTTACGAAAGCGGGAATGCATTTCAGCTGCTCACACCACCGATTTGACCAAATGCACTATACGACCGCCGCCACGTCACAGCGGCCAAAGCGTCAAAAAGCTTCCCTGTACTTTTGACAAGCGTCCTTGGCGGGGGGGCCAGAGCATCTTTGCAGCACAAGTCGGTGGCGGTGTGTACGTACGGTTACTTCATGGCCAGTGTCTCTGTCACGTATGCTGCCATTTTGGATTTTGATACACATGTTTGGAATGTTGGCATAAAGTCACATGACCATCACCCCATCAGTATTTCTCTTCAACTGCACATAACGCACTACATTACAAGACAAACTGGTGTTTTTTGACATACTTTCTAACCCACACTTTCACACATAGTTGTACCAGTTTATACCTGTATTGCATTTACCTTACATTTATGGATTAATTGTTATGAGGACCAAAACACAAAGCTTCCATCCACCACTACCTGCAATGATTTTGGATTGGTTAGATATACTTCAGGAAATAAGTACTTGTGGTATTACATTAAGTGGAACATTATCCCATAAACTATGCAGAAGTTTTTAATGAGTGATTAGAATTTTGTAAATATTTTTTAAAAAGATATGAGGTGGTTGAAATGACAATGACTGGACGTCCATGTAGAAAAACAGAAGCCATTTATTTAAAACCTTCTGAAGCACACAGTTCCATTAAACAAATCATTAGTTCAAACTAATCGTGTCTGTTTGCTTTCTTACCATAACCAGATGAACAGTTAGTCTACTGTAAACAACTTTAACCACAAATAGCCACACGATTATGCATAAGTTGTGAATGTAAAATTGTGATTTTAAAATTTTAACATTCTAATTGGTTAAATGAACACTGTTTTGAATTTTGGAATATATAAAACACCTAAACCTTAGTCATGTCAATGTATTGTAACATGAAGCATCTTCAGCATGCACACACTGTGGTCTCTTAGATGAACACTGTTCTGAAGAGAACATGCAGAAGACACCTTACACTATATCATATCCATTGTCATATAACATGTAAAGCAATTGTAAAGCATCTTGAATCTTGAACGGGTGTGCGTGAGAGAGAGAGAGAGAGAGAGAGAAGTAAGCATAGAGGTTTGTCCAGAGGGCATTTAGGGTGACCAGACGGTGTGTGTGTGTGTGAGCGATACAGTGTGTAGGCCTAGTCAATAAATCAATTAATTGCATGATAAATAAAAATGAGGTGGATAATTTTTCCGGCAGCGATAATTCCTATTTGCATGCTTGTTTGTTTTCCTCGTCTCTCTCTCTCTCTCTCTCTCTCTCTCTCTCTCTCTCTCTCTCTCTCTCAAAGAGACTGGATGACCAGCTGTGTGAGTTGAGAGTTGGCGGAATAAAAAACAAGAAACGATGAAATTGGTTTCAAAGCCAAAGGCGACAGCTGCAGTGTGGGAGCCCGGTTTCAAACTGAAGGGCCGCGGTGAACCACTTAACCTGAGCGAGCCCGTATGTTTGATGTAAAACAGTAGCAAGTAAACACGCCAACACAACACACATGCATATGCACCTACACCACAATCATCTGCAGCAGTTTTCCAAGCTGAAAAAAAAAAATACAACAGATGGGCTGTCTCCGTTTTCCCGACAGCACACACTCACTGGGGCGTACACACAGGACCCTGACCTGAACCCTGAAGAGACGCCCTTTGGTGTCGTCAAAAAGCCGCCATTTTGACAAAAGCCTTTTGCATTTGGCCCGTCGAGGCATCTGCTTCATCTCTTTGGCATTCTTAATGTCTGAGCCGAATGTTTAATGTATTTTTTGAAGTGCAATTTTGTTTGCATTTTTCTTATATATTGTTTTGGTTGTGTGTGTTTTTTTTAAATTTCCATTTGATGTATTGTTTTTGATTGTGTTTGGTTTTTATTCAAGTGCAATTTTTGTTGACAGAGCCTAAGAGTCCAAGACAATATTATTGTTTATCGTGACAGGCCTAACAGTGTGTGCATTAAAGTGAGGAATTGTGTGTGTGTGTGTGTGTGTGTGAGAGAGAGGGAGTTTCCTGCTTGATTTTCTCTTCTGAGTCTGTTCTGATGCTGCGTTTATGCTTCTCCCTTGTGTATCATGGTGCGGACCACTTTTCAGTACTTCTCTTGGCTGAGAAGCCGGATTAAGTTTTCAGTGGGCGATCCTTCCTGAGGATATCTTTGGGCCATTATCTTTGAACTAAGTTGGTTGTCTCTCTCGGAGGAGAGAGTTTCATATCTGTCTCTAA
>NC_045739.1:802775-815258 GCF_008692095.1 Etheostoma spectabile | reverse complement strand
AAGAGCATTTTGGAAAACCAAAGTTCTTCTAAGAGTGATTGAAATTGATTTATTTAATTATCAAGAATTATTATTATTAAAATTATTGTTCACTCTTAGCAACTCGGCAGACAGGTGTTCCACTTTAAAATGGTACCGTCACTTCGGATTTAACTGCCTGTAGCTCCGTCTTGATGGACGTATTTTTGCTTGGAATCACTACGAGGCGAGGACGTAGCGTGTGGCGCGGGCCGCTGAAACGCAGCAGACGAAGTACTGCTAGTTTTGGGTTTAGCAGGTATTTTGGTCAGCAAGAGTCAAAGATGAAGTGTTAGATCGAACTCACACAAAGTCCAAAAGTTGCGTCCTACTCCATAGATCGTTACACTGGTGACCTGATGAGCCAGAACCATCTGAAAAGCTGTCGTTGGAAACTGTTTAGATAATGCAAGCACCTTCAGTAAATACCTGGCAGGTGATTGGGTGAAACATCTGCCATTGTTGTTTTGAAAGAACAGTCACAGCCGTCTCTCACACACACACACAGACACACAGACATACACACACACACACACACACACACCTAAACCACGCCTGTAGCTGCCTGTTGCTCCCCACTGGACACTGATTTCTTGAACCTGACAGGCTTTCCGTGTGATAGCCAGCGACACGCTGAGGGTCCCACTGCCATGCAAGGTGAGTGTGTCCCAGCCACTGCTGCTACTGCAACTGCTGACAGCGTTGCTATGGTATCTTGCCCTCATGTCTCTCCCTCTGTGCCCCTTCTTCATCTGTCCCACACACCCCTAGGCGCGCCTCAGTTTGAAAACCTCAAGATGGTCAGTGGAAAAAATGAGCACAACATGAATCACTCTGTTTAATAGCTACAACAGATGGTTGGAGCAAGTAAGATGGAGTATATAGCAATGCAGGCTTGAGGGTGCTAGTGTTAATGCATGTTCACGTTAATGTGCAGTTAAGTCCATTGAATCTTTGTTTTTTGTTTTTGACAAGCTAGCTTCTGTTTTCTGGCTTCAGGACATGATCATAAATAAATAAATCAGGTTCATAGTTTTTTAAAATTTACTTTTTATAATACTCAAGCTGAAGAAATATCTAGTCTGACACAGTGATAAAGACATCAGCTTCAGGGTCACCCCTAACCCTGTAAGTTTCCCCAGTGCCGGGCCAATTTTCCAAACAGTTTTACCCGTCTCCTCAGCATCCGCATGCTTGCCGGTTTCCTATATTCACCTGTCCAGGGGCCCATTTCACCAACTTTATGGTCTCGCTTTGCCAGACCATCCACACACTGCGGAGCGGAGGAGGGTCTGGCTAGTCGACACAGCATTCTGTGATGGGGGAAAAACCTGCTCTGGTTTATTGGGATTTCTTTAAACCAATCCCAATCGTCATGGGAGGCGCTAAGCACCCCCACGGAGCCGCTGAAAAATAGTCATGCAACAGACCAGGTAACCATAGTCCTCAGATTGGACAGATAGTCTAGCTAGCTGTCTGGATTTACCCTGCAGAGATCTGAGGACCAGGTAACCATAGTCCTCAGATTGGACAGATAGTCTAGCTAGCTGTCTGGATTTACCCTTCAGAGATCTGAGGACCAGGTAACCATAGTCCTCAGAAAACCACCAAAGTTTAACATTCCAACACAAAAAGCGGAGGAAACTATAAAAAAGGCATGCATCCAGCGGAATGTCCTGCAGCACCGAAGGATACCTGCTATACCGTATTAGTTATTATTCGCAGATGTTTGCTTGAATGTTGTGCGATTCAGTGTGAAAATGAATGGAAACACCTTAAAATGTCTCAAATCAATTTTGATATGCTAACTGGACTGCGACATATTTTATCAGAATACAGCATTTAAAACACTCTTAGAAATATAGGAAATATTGCATAAGATAAAATGACATAATGTAATTCTACTAAATAAAACATCACATTCATTATTACTTACATTTGTTTTCATTTTAAACACATTGTATATCCAAATACAATATACATTTTCTATGGGCTCAGTCTGACATTTTTTTTTGTTTGTTTTTTTAAACAATCCCAGTGCTGGTTTCATGGAATGAGATTTTTGAATAGTCGTCATGGAAACATTTATTGGTCATGTGACAAGGGTTGGGAAGAACAATCTAGGCCAAAACTAACAATTCATTTTTTCCAAATCACTGTTAAATAAAACAGTTTTCCTCTGTCTAAAAAATGTCAGCCATTCCAGACAAACCCTTTGGTCTTTCATCATTTACTTACTTACTTTATTATTTAATTTACAGCCTCAAACAGCTGCATTCACTTTGCAAATTAAATAAATTATGGAGAAAGATTGCACTTCAACAAGCTGTGCAGCCCGAGCTCCATTTTGCTGTTTGATATGGCAGTCCACAGCCCACATGTGGCCTCGTCAGGGAGCTGTCAAACGTTGTGACCCTGACACACACGCGCATAAACACACGCACACACACACACACACACACACACACACACACACACACACGCTTGAGTTATGCACCAGAGAGGTATATACAATCTTGAGTTGTATAATGCGGCATAATTACACAGGAATGTAGGCATGGCTGGCAAAAATCTGGAAAATCTGGTTTCCCTGTTAATGTTTCTTCACTGAGCTTTCTGGGCATTTTTAGTTTTAAAATAGTGTTGTCTCGCCCAGTGGCAGTCTGGTGTGTGTGTGTGTGTGTGTGTGTGTGTGTGAGTGATTGTATGCATGCAGTGTGGTTAGTGTATTTGGTTTTCTGTTTGTCACCCTCACTCTCCACAGTATGTGGACACGCCCCTCCTGCTCTCCCCCCTCCCCCCCCTCACCTGACACCAGTCCCTCATCAGCGCACCAGGAATTAATCAGCTCATCAGCCACCTATGAACACCAGCCTGACGGGTCGTTAGCGTACCTCCAGCCTTCATGCACTAGTTCCAGTCTTTTTTCCTACCTGTCTGTTTCCTAAAATGCTCACCTTGGGAATCTTCTGCCAGTTCTGTCTTGCCTCAGACCAGCATCTCCTCTGCTGACCCAGCTATCTCCAGAACCGTCTAATCTGCCATCACCAGACTTATCAACACTAATGCTTCAAACTCAGAGTCTCACACTAGCCATTGACTTTCACTATTCAATAAAGAAATTATTTTTTGCATCAATTCCCATTTCTGCCCCGGAGTTCTGTCCCCGATCGTGACAAATAAAGAGAAAAGAACACAAGTCCATCAAATGTCCGAGATGCTGCGCCCTGACGACTGACGCAATCACACGTCTGTTGACCCAAAGCATGACCTTGTCAAATACTTTAATAAGGCAAATTATATTGAAGCTGGATTGGACCACGTATGACCTAAAAAGGACACTATAGTTTCCACTATTAATAATAAGGGAGCCATGAAACTATGATTCACCATGGTAACAACCACAAACGGGTCGGCAGAAAAACTGCTGCTGTAAAAGTGAAAGAATTTGCGTGGGAGAAAATTGCTGCAAGAGTAAATTTCTATATTCCAATATAGTTTATATCATATTTAATCATTAGTAAAGTGTAATATTACTGGTGAAATGGTATTGAATCTAGAATTTATTTCATTTGGATGCAGTCCTGCGGGCGAAGTACGATGTCTACTAATCCCATTCTGAGGCTGCAGCACCATCATTAAGAGAATTATAATTAATAATCTTTTATTCCAAAGGGTTTACATCGTTCACCTGCAATAACAGCCAACAGTCTGTGTCCAGGGAACTCTACAAAAACATTAAACACGTTTCAGAGTGAATCCCATTCTTCTGACGGCGCTTCACGGTGTAAAAACATGAATGTGTCACAAATAATGTGCTGGGAGAGTATGTCCACGATGGGTGGGGTTATTGATATGAGTTCATGTAGCCTATAGACTGGGAAGAAAAATGATACCTCTCAAATAATTTATCTGAAAATTAAAATAACACCCTGCGAAGTAAAGCAGCTTTTTCCATCAATTGGATTGTTGATACAAGGAAATGCCATGTTTAAAAAAAAAAAAAAAAACTTTTATAGTCTGCCTAACATGTGTAATAAACTAACCCTTTTTTGGTTTTTTATTCATGCAGACAACAAACTGCGCTAAAATGGGCCTGATACAGACTGAATGAGGAGATGAGAGAGCGCTGAGTCAGAGGGAGAACAGAAAACCTGCTCCAGACCAGGTTAGGTTCACAGGCTCAGTTACCATAGTAACTGACTATGAGGTTAATGTACTTCTCTTTCTGAAACAGAAAACCCTGGGATGAGTTTCTCTCAACTCAGGGCCAACAAACTCAGAGTTTTCCTTAGTGAACATCCATGGGGAAATCTGACTGGGGGGTGAGCATATTACATGAATGGTCCCAACATATTTCCAGATCCTAACCAACCCTGTCCCAGCCCCCAGAGCCAGACCAGAGTCTGACAGAATCTTGCATCACTCCTGCTCCAAAGGCAACGTAATTATCTGGAGCTGTGCTTCCCAACGTGGCCAGTGGGTTCCTTCAGGACAGGCCAGTGGTACTGCAACATGGGCTGTATTAATGTTTCACATAAAATAAACAAAATCAAGCCACGTTTACATTTCATATTGGGTTTGTAAAAACGGTTCAATGTGCAGATATGTTGCAAATGTATTTTTTTTTGCCAGATTTGCAATTTACAATTCAACTTGTTTTATTTTAAGTTCAATATTCATAGTGTAACAAATAAAACATGTCATGGAGCATAAAACATGAGACACCATCAAAACTGCTTTTTATTATGGAGAGATAAAAACAGATATGAACTACTCGCAATAAGTGTTTCTCTTTCAATAAGCACCATTGAACAATGAAAATGTGTCACAAAAGCTAAAGTTATACAATCAGTACCTTCCTGCTAACTGAAATGTCTGTCTCAGTTCAATAGCAGCATCTACATATGGCACCTCCTACCATCATGTTAAAGTAATACAACGTGTGAGGATTTAAGGAAGGAGGACCCAAAGCAGAGCCGGAGCCGGCAGGAGGGAGCTTCAACAAAAAACTTTATTCAACACAGTCCAGAACAAACACAGGGAGCAGAAGGTGACATCCAAACAGAAGATCCAAAAATCCAAAAATCAAAAACAGGGAGAGCTTCTCAGGGGAAAACTCACGGGGAATGACTGGTACGACGACAGGACGACAGAATGACAAGGACCGGACAAACCGACGGGACAAACCGACGGGACAAACCGACGGGACAAACCGACGGGACAAACCGGCGGGACAAACCGGCGGGACAAACCGGCGGGACAAACGGATCTGACCAGAGACAAAATGAAGAAGAAAAATGAAGCTGTTTATTATTTCTTCTAACTCACTGCTGTGACCCTGAACTGTGGGACTGAATCCACCGCTGCCCCATTTTCCAACATCCACTCCAGAAAAGGAGCTTTCTCTCCCTCGCTTGGCACCCTAGCATCTGTACCTCGACTCTCTTTGTTGACAGCATGTCTTGCTCTGGGCTATTGTATCAGTCACAACAGATGAAGACAAAGACATTGCAAGGTTATAAAAAATAGACATTGTTCTCTGACTCGCAGCTCTATTTATTCTCCACAATCTGTTTATTATATTCTTCAATGAACAGTGTTCAGGTGGTCCAAAATGGTATCAGCTGGGCAACAAAGTCGGTGGCATGGGGAAAGTGTTATTTCTCCTGGATCTACCTTGTAGATCCTCATGCTTTCCTTCCAAATGTTTCACTTCCAAAGACAAGGCCAACTGCAGCCTCCAGATTGATAATCTTAGCAGCCTCCAGATTGATAATCTTAGCAGCCTCCAGATTGATAATCTCAACAGCCTCCAGATTGATAATCTTAGCAGCCTCCAGTAGCTACCCGCTCCAACTCGTTCACGGCCACTTCATGAGCTTCCACTGTGCACTGAAGAGGTTTAATTAGGATTTTAAATTCTTCCCTCACTGATGAGCACAGGCTTGTTGACAGAGTGTACATTTTCCCAAATGTCACTCTTAAGTGTCAGTTTTTTTAGAAGGGTTTAGAGAAATGCAGAGACGGGTAGGCAGTGAATAGTTTTGAGGATTTAATAACGGTACAAACAGCAAAGGAAGTCCTGATGCAAGAACGCAGGCAACAACCAGTTCCAAAACCTCAATCAAACCTCAAGGAACACAGCGACAGAAAATGCAACTCACCCACAAACACCCTGAACAGTACAGTAATCCGATGCAAGACAAAGACAACACTGCCCTCATGGAGTCCTGCTTTGGCTTAGACATCGCATTTGGGCAAAATTCAAATTAAGAAGGCTAGAAAGTTTCCCCAGTTAGTTTAAAATTGTTTTGGACTGATTTTGTGAAAAATAGTACAATAAAAAGTGCATTTAACTCACATTATCTCAGAGCTGTAACGGGACACGCCTACTTCCTTCCGTGCTCCATAGCTCCCCCCCAGCTCTGATTTGTATAAGGTTAGAAACAAAAAAAGTCCTGCTGTGCCATAGATGATGAAAAATAAAACTGTATCACATTTAAAGTGCATGATGCTTCCACAGAGGTCTTTATACAACAATTCATCTCTATTCTTTTCGTGTTGCTGCCTGTGCTTTGGCTTCCTGCTAAGTACTGCACTTACCCATCACAGCAAGATGCCTTTGAACCAGTAACCATCCTTTCCAGAAGTGTGGAGCCGTAAAAGGATCATGTTTGATGTCTGGCCTGGAGAGACATATGATAAATCCAGCATAACGTGATAAAATGGGCTCTAAGGAGAGATATGACGGACAGTGACGCAAACTCAATAGATACACAGACACGGCGGGATGGAGACACAAATTTACAGAATTCAGTCATTGCTGTTTCTTCTGTTAATAAATGGCGTCAAGTGAGGGATGAATAAATTTCTACATTTTAACTGAAATCATTTTGTGAAAAATGTGAATGTCTGGCACTTGTTCTTTAAAACCCGACTCCGTTTGAGAAAACAACCAGTTATGGATTCCACTCCCATGACCCCTCATGCAGGTTTACTCCACGACTCCAAAAACTGCAGGAGAACAAACTGAAGCTCATTACAAGTTTAAAGGGTGTAGATGGCACTGCATCGTGTTGCTAAATGCTGCATGCTCAACTCACATCTGCACGCAACGCATGCAGGGAGGAGGGAGCGAGAAACAGCCTCATTAGGTGTAGGCATAGACAGATTACAGCTTAGGCAAAGAGAGCATGCGCCAAGGGCCCTGTTGCTCCAGGGGGGGCCCTAACAAAGAGAGGAGATGAAATTTTACTTTCATTGTAAGACGCCAATAATTAATTCCCGGTATGATATACCACCTTCATCTTGTGCATTACACTTAGAGTGATGAGTCATAGCCCTCAAAATTAAATCTTATATTTCTTCTTTCTACCCAGCTGGAGATAGCCTGGATGATAGCAGTGCTCCGAGCCTTTACCGAGGCCAAGAGCAGGAAGAAAGTGTTGGCAGCACAGAGGGAAGATGGCCGGGCCCTGTCACGCCGTCTGTGGAGGAGGGAGGGGAACATTGCCGACTGATATATCAGAAGGGGGCTCTTGGTGTGAGACTGTTATGGATCCTGCAATGTGGGGAGATATATCCAGTGACAAAGTGAAAACAACTGCAGTGTTTGATTGTAGGAGGCGTCTCGGGGACAAGAGAGGACGAGGCCTTAGTAGCAGAAAAATCCGATTGAATGCAGGTGGGTCTCTGGGACCCGAAGGAGAACACAAGGGTTAAAGCAGTTTACGGCCTCTTGCCCAGTTTGCAGCTTATGGTCATCTCTGTGTGTTGCTATGGTTGCTGTACACAAACCAATCAGCCAGCAGTTTACAGGAAAAAACAGCTACTTTTAAATCATTTGATCATCAAAGACTTGGATACCAACATCGCTACGCTGACCATTTCAAGAAGCTGGTTGAAGGAATAAAAGAGGGAGGCCGTGTTGGCACGGTCCAACAAGTCCTCCACCACTGAAAAACTTTGAAAAAAATTGTATTTTGCATGGCTACATGTAAAAGAACATTTGTGGAATATTCACTTTCATTAGCCATGCAAACAGCTTAGTCGAAATATTGTCTTTTTCGGAATAAAGGCAAAAATCAGAATATTATGCGCATGTAAACCATCATTGAAAATTAGGGTCGCCCCTCAATGATCTCTCGAGGGTGTATAAAGGTTGAATTAATTATTTGCAGTCCTCTTCTTATTAAACATTATTTTATTAGGTGACATCATTATACAAGATATATGTAGCATCTATTATCACAGCTATGCTGACAATACTGAACTCTATATTTCACTTGAGCCTGATCACCATGACGTGTCAAAATCCATTACTACATGTGGATTTTCCTTCCGTAACTGAATGATCAGCAGCTTTAAGATGTTTTGTTGTGAATGATTTAATTTCTCACTAAAACAACCCCAGCTTCCAACTGAAGTAAGGAGTGTTAGAGTCATTATGAGTTCATCTTACTGAATCCCCCCCCGGTGACCAAGAAACGTTTATCTTATTTTAAAACCTTATTTAAGACTGAAGCCTTATTTCTTGTTACCTTCTATCTTAGTAGCTCTTGTGTCAGGGAGTCTGTGGAAGACTGCAAATTTGGGAGGATTTCAAATGAAACTTAATCCCTTCCCTTTTTTTCACCTGCAAAGGTTACTTTGATTTTCCCTTCAGGTTTATTCTGAGTTCACTTCCCTTCAGTTTCTTTATGCTTCCCCATTCAGAAAGAAATCTTCTATCGTTATGCAAATTGAAGAAAATGTAATCTGCCTTTGAGATGAAATGAGTTTCTTTTGCATTTAAATGAGAGCTGAGTTTCTATTGTTTATCACTCCAACTACGTAACACAGACTTTGATAAACTTCCTTCCTCAACAAACTAAAGAAGCTGAAAAAGGTCTGGTACCTCATGAGCTTGCTGTATTTACAGGCTTCCTCCAATAATGAAGAAATGGATAGAATGAAATATGAAAGAATGAAAATAAAAAAACATAATCTGGTGTCACAGTTCACTACATCAGTTAATCTTGCATGACGGAGACCAGGATTTTAGATCTCCGCCCTGCAAACTGGGTTCCCCTTTGTCTAAACCGTCAGCCTCAGGGCCTCGGTAGAGGGTGACATGGTTTTGGGACAGTATTCCCGCGGGAGTCCTGCGGTACGGTAGTCAATTTCACGGTTGGTAACGTGATAGGGACAGAGTAGAACACAGAAATCAACAGGAGGGAAATTTCCAAGGCACACACATAATATTAACTGGCAACGGACAACAATAGACAGTAAAATAACATCTCTTTATCTTTCTCTCCTTTCCACCTGGGGGGCGCGCGAGCCTGCTCCTGGTCTGAAGCGTGTGTCTGCGACAGAGTCGGATAACTTTATACAACATAGGGAACAAAATGTGAGTGGGATGGGATTCAGAGTCTCTTTCTCTCTGGATTTTGCAGGACAGGATTTTTTTGGGGGGGGGCAGTCACATGACGGGAGTATCTTCGTGGGCTCAGGATGGGATGGGAGCGACGATTGATTCCCCCTCCCTGATGTCATCCTCTAGGCCTTGGACAAAAACCACAACAGCCACAACTGGCTCAGCTGTAAACCTATGCAACAACACACCTTGAAGGCTTTGCCAAGTGCCCAAGTGTTTGCCTCAAGCATCCGTCTCAGTTATCTCACCAAGCCCTCTGGCAGTGGCAACGTCAGCATATTTATCTACAAATGCTTTCTGTCTCCTCTGAGTCCCTTTGGAAGTGTAGCACTATACTAACAAGAGAGGCTGCTAAACAAGCAACAAAGACTTTTTTCTTCTTCTCCTTTTCAGTCTCCTCTACCTCTCTTTGCTTCTGGTTATCTGTTTCACTTCTCCCCCCTGGGCTCCTGCCTTTCATAATTTACCTAAGGGGCTTCTTTCCCTCTCGCTCCGAGAAAACAAGTGACCATGGATGGCGGACATATCCGAGCTCTCAAGAGGCCGAACAGACATGAACACAAATCCCACTGAGGCCATATAAAATACATCAGGATATGATCAAAACCTGCTGTGGCTTACATAAAAACCCACAAGAGACTGACTGGTTTTCGGACCCCCCCAATACAGTAAAACTGTATTTAGAGTGGCCTTTGATTGTGGCCAGCCTTAATTTTCATACTGAGTCCCCTAAGCAACAGACCTGAAAGAATCCTGATAAAAAGAGAAATGTAGAGCACATTGTAATGGGTAGTCACAAAGCGGGTGCTTCTTGTGTGTACTGACTGACAGCAAGGGAAAAGAAACTGATGTTTTTTTGGTATCACTTTTCCTTTGGCTTTAGCAGTCCCAAAACACTTACAATCAAAGCTCTCTGTGTGGTTGAGTGTATACCATGCCTGGCTCAGTCAGCAGTCAGCAGATGCATGCAGGCCTGCTTCCTTCTCAGGGAAGCCTGAGGTTATTTATATGACTTAGATGCTCCAGGAGTTTTACATTACAATATTACAAGTCAAAGAAGATTAATTGGAGTGTTACAATCAGGTGCTCATTACAAGGGACTTCAGAGGGGGGAAGAAGACTGGAGGCTGCAAAGCAATCAGTGTGCTGGAGTGCTTATTTACATGAGGGTGTGCTAGAGTCCTTTTTTCCCATCACAAAAATCAGTAAGGAAAGTTCCTTCTTGACCTTAGAAATACAGTAAATGGAAATGGACTGTTATTATGTAGGACATTTCTAGTCTCAACGACTACTCAAAGCGCTTTTACATTGCAGTACGGGAACCATTCATACACTGTTGCCAATGCTGCTGTACAAGGTGCCACCTGCTCAGATAAACACTCAAACATCTTCAGTCTGATGCGTATCGATCGAACCACCAACCTTCCGATTGGCAGACGACCACTCCACCAAAGGAAGACAACTTTCTAATTGCAACACCAGGGCATAATTATTTCAATAACAGAATACAGTCTACACATCACAACATGGCCTCAGCCATCATCCATCAAGATCCACAACACACAAACACAGATTCTACACTCCCAATAACACACTAAACCCTTCACATGCACATCCTGTAGAGACACGGGGTATTCGTTCTACTTTTTCTTTTTACAGACACAAACTCCATTGCGTTCCTCTCTTTAAATAAAAATGAAAACAGTGTTCACATGTAGACAGTGAGTGGATGTTCCCTCCAGTGTTGACCAAAGATCAGCTTTCTAATGACACGGTTAGAAAAATGAATACTGAAGTGTTAATTATGTCTTGTAATGATGATATGCATGATAATATCACCTTTAATGGAAATTAAGCAGAGGCGATGCATTGTTCAACATCCATGTGTCTGAACAGAAAGGTCCTGAAAGCTGAATGATGCAAAATTGGCTTGTTTAGATGGTAATGAATAGGGATAAAAAAGATTGATGTCATGGGTTAAAACCCAAAAGAATTGGAAATAATTTCACACCAATATCACTAGCACATATACAAAACAATTATTGAGTGGCTTTGTATTAGGAATATGATTGCAGAGCAGTCCTGTCAAAGTGCACCCGAGCAAGGCACTGGACTATCTGCACAGTACAATCTGAGAAAATCTCCAGATCAGCTTGATTATTATTTTCAACGTTGAAATGTGTTAATGATTACGGCTAAAATCTTTACTTTGATTAGCATAACATCGAGTTATTAAGCCTCAACAGGCTTTTGCCACTCAGGGTCAAACAACTCGCTCATTAGTGACCCCCACATGTAAAATCTGCACACCTACTTATGCACTACAATATCCAATGGAAAATAACTTACAGGCTTATGATGCAACCATCTTCTCATCATTGGCAAGACATTGGTCGGGGTGGTCATTTTCCATGCATACCTGCCTCATGTCTTGGTACATTGGCTTAATGTTGCCATGCCTGTCGTACTCAGTGGTGCTTCTCCTTGCATTGTTGGCAGCATCGGCATCAGGGTCACTGAGATGGCTCTGAACCTGCACCCTGACATCACACTGGACGAAAAAAAAAAGGCAAAGGCTCAGATTTTCCCCCGTAGTCTGTGGCTCCGTGTCTCAATGAGTCCCATGTAAAGAATCATGGCCAAGTAAGGAATCATGTCGGACAGAAAATTGTCCGGATGTTTTTTTTCTCCAAACTTGTTGGAATTGTCCACAATTGTTTGAAGTGTGCTATTAGTCATGAATAACTGAAATAGCTGTAATACTGAGTACTGTAAAGTACCCACAAGCTGGCCACTGGGTGTGCGTGCTGGACAGAAGATTGGCTGCTGAGCATGGTGTCCTGCACATCAGGGCTTTGCCATGCACCTTCAAGAGAAGAACTCTGCTGTGGAGTGCGTCTTCCTCCTGCTCTCCCCCTTGCTCTTCCAGTGACCCTTCCTCTGGCTCTTCCTCCGGCTGCCAATCAGAGTCAGATGTCTCTGGCTCTCTGAATCACAGAAATGCATTGATCAGCTCATCTCACACCTCATTCACACACACTAAC
>NC_045739.1:799717-802764 GCF_008692095.1 Etheostoma spectabile | reverse complement strand
ACCAGATTAAGCCCACTGCACATGCATTCATAACAGCCCCCTTCCCAGCTAACACAGCTTCTGTATTGGACACTGTGAGAGAAAATTACAAATGCTGTTTAGTCAATCATATCTACAATTTCCCCCTACACATACATGCTCGACCACAAGCACACAGACGCACACACACACACACTTCAACAGCATTACTCCTCCTTGATTACAAACTGTGAGCAATCGGTTTTCACATAACTACTCAAATAATGTCTGTAATAAACACTTTCTGAAAAAAATAATTAATATGTTATGTATGTACTCACATTTCAAAATCAGGGTCCCTTCCATCAAGAAAATTCTTCTCTGCTTCGGAGTCCACAGAGACCTTGCATTCAGAGGAGGAAAGAGCGTCTTCATTTGGTCTGGAACACAGACCAAACAACTGGAACACAAGGGGAAAACACAAACTCAAGACGAGAAAGAGGGAACACAGAGGTCAAATCCCAGAGGTAACGCGCAAACAAGCAACAGGTGACATCAGGGTGGGGGCGGCAGAACAGAAGACAGGTATTAAAACTAGACAGGACAAGACTGAGACCCAGACTATCAAAATAAAACAGGAAATGGAACATAGAGACACTAAAGGGAAACACAAGACCAGGGAAGAAACAAGGACACAAGCACAAGGAGATAAGACAGAACCAAAAAAACATTTAGGAACAAAATACCCAAATCATAACAGTACTCCCCCCCCCCCCCTCCCAAAGGACATGTCCCAGATGTCCAACAACAACAACAACAACCCAGGAAGGGCGACAGTCACTGGGGAGAGAGGGAACTGGCGACCTGGGGAACTGGGGGCACTGGGGAACTAAGGAACAAGGGTACTAGGGGCTGAGGACACTGGGGAACTAGGGATCAAGAGCACAAGGGACAGAACACTAAGGATCGAGGAACTGGGGACCAAGAGCGGCAGAAGGAACTAGAGAGAGAACTGGAAAGGGAACAAGACAGGGAATGAGAGAGGGAACAAAAGGGCGAGTGAGACAGGGAACGCGAGGGGGAATGAGAGATGGGGAGACCAGGGACAGAGAGCAAGTGGGAATAGACTCAGTCGAGCTCAGATACAGACAAGACAGGATTAGACAGGACGGAGACAGGGGAAGGGAGGAAGACAGGGACAGAGACGAACACGGGGACAAAGACGAACACGCGGACAGAGGCCAGGGGGACCCTGGAATCCAGGGCCAGAAGGACCCCGGGAACTAGGGCCAGGAGGAACTGGGACCAGGGGAACCTTTGGAACGGGGGCTAGGGGAACCTTGAGATGGACCCCGGGAACCAGAGGTAGAAGCTCTGTGTATCTGCTCCAGAGGGCTGTAAATCATCGGAACGCAGCCCTTCTGCAATCAGTGAAAATACACACATTGACGTTAGTGGGAAACCTGATGATTCCGGCGCCGTTCCGGAGCGGATCTGCAGCCGTTCCGCAGCTGGTGGTAAAAGGGATTAGAAGGGCAGTTTTAATACTGTGGCGGGGCTTAACCCAAACTGAAACTTTTCATAAATACTAAAGTCATCCAAAAATAATTGAAGTTTATCAAAAACAACCCTCTCCAAGACTTTTGAAAGAAAGAGAAGCTTAGAAATAGGTCAAAATTAGAACAAACAAAAAGATCCAGATTCTTCTTTGTAAAATGCGGTTGCACAACAGCATGTTTAAAAGCAGCTGGAACACACCCTGAGCTGAGAGATGTATTAACCAGGGAGAAAATACTGGACCCAACAGTGCTAAAAACATCTTTTAGTAAGCGTGCAGGAATATTGAGATTGTGCAGAATTGGGGAAAGTCCAGTACAGTACCACTGGCCGAGGGTAGTTTTACTTTTTATTTGCTACCGTAATCATTCTGTGATCCCAAAATAGGCTTCCCAAAGAAATACATTACTTCAAAATTCATAATCAACACACAAAAATAACATTAACGTGACCTATACACGAATCATAAGATTAAATAGCGTGACCATTTCACGAACTGCCGTGAGACTGGGCTGAATATTTACTCATGCAACTTAATGAGTCTTGTGCTGTGTTTTAAATCATGCATGTATGTACTGTACACTTAATATTTTGAGTACATAGTGCATTCACACTTACAAAGTTATATCGTATACAGCACTAATGAGGCTGGGGAAAGGGGAGTTTGGGGTCCCCTGCTGGAGCTGCTGTCCCCGCGACCCAACACTGGATAAGTGTACGAAAACGCATTGATGATTTTGCCTGATTTTTGTGGTTTTATGTATTAGGTACAGAAACGTTGGCAGCTAGCTAAGTTAAGACAATGTGCAGGAGATTCTTGGTAAACATTTGACTACTGGTCCCCCTCTGGCGCACCTTTCTCTCAGTATAGATTAGATTGAGTGCAAAGTATTTTTCTGTTTTAATAAAAAAAAAGTCCAAAATGGTTAACAAAGCTCCTTGATAGGAATTGTTGTACGATAACAGGTGATTTGTGTTGACACTCTACCTTCTCCCAGCCTCTCAAGGCAGAGGATGTGTTAGCGGGTAACTCAAGAGTGTGTACTGTATGTGTGTGGCAGGTGTGTGTTAACCAGGGAAGTATGACCTTTTCCTCCTCATACGCTCTGTCACAACCATTAGAGCGAGTAAGGCTGAGTAATAGTAATGCACACTGACAGGAGAATAACACTGTCGCCATCAGATCCGTTCTTGTTTGTTACAATCCTGCTGTTCTGCTAATTAACTTTTTCATCTTCTGCTTTGTTAATATATTAGAGCAATGAAAAGAGACAGAGAGCTTGGCAGAAAACATGGTAACTAGATATTTGGCTGCTTAAATCTTATTTTTGATCAGGATCTATCCTTTAACGTCCATCTAAAACAAACCTCAACAACAGCCTTCTTCATCTTTGTAACATTGTCCAAATTAGGAACATCCTGTCTCAAAACAGCGGTGAAAAACTAGTCTGTGTGTAATGGTTGTGACGTCATGGCTCTGTAAATGGCCGAGGTTATTTAGGGACACCAGCAACTTGCACTTGCACTTGCAC
>NC_045739.1:799191-799701 GCF_008692095.1 Etheostoma spectabile | reverse complement strand
TCTCTCTCTCTCTCTCTCTCTCTCTCTCTCTCTGCATCGGGGTGTACGTGTGTGTGTAGCCTGGAACATTTTGCCTCGCGGTATTAGGAAACGCAATTGTTTTCATAGAGAGCAGAACAATAATTCCAGTCAGCTGTTTGGAAATGGTCAAACTTGGAGCAGAGATAATGATTGTAAACTATGAACCTTCACATGCATTAAATATAGTAGAATGTAACTATGACATGTTCAGTGTGTTATCTTTGTTTTCCCTTTGTAGTATCTGTCATCACAACATTAAAACATGCTGCTGGTCTGAAAAAAACCTAATTTACTTAAAGGTATTGTCTTATGTCTGACCATTTTATGAAATACATTGTGATCAAAATGTGTTGGAAAGTTGTAAAATATTGTATTGATTTTCTATAGTCATTGTTTGTTCCCACATTCATTTATTTGTACAATTTCTTTTCTTTCTGAACTGCCGGGGGATTTCCTTCCTTTGACCCACTGAGCTGCTCTCTCCTCTCC
>NC_045739.1:789844-799181 GCF_008692095.1 Etheostoma spectabile | reverse complement strand
GTGTGCATTCTGTCCCACAAATGCCTGGTACTAACCTAGTCCTGGGGAGTTTTCTTTTCGCCCAGCATATTTTTTTGGATTAGGATGGCAACAAGATCTTGGATATCTGAAAGGAATTCACGGATGGATGTACTGATCCGCTTAAAACAGACCTAACAAAACTGAAAGTCTTCTTTACACATTAAAACAATCGTTTGCAGTGTTATGTCGAACTGAAACACTTAGCAAAATTTATCTTAAGACTATCCAAATGTCTGTCTACCGAATCCAGTCCAGTATTTCATTACGCAACTTTGACCATTTACAGCCTTACAGTGAATTTCAATGTCATGTTAAATTGCAACAGATATATTCAGAGATTAAAAGGATACATTTATGAGTACATGTAAAGCACTTTAATCATTCATGGTGGGTGTAGACCCTCCTCCACAGTACTGCAAAGGAAGGTCAGGCTAATCAACACAGCATGGGAGAAAAATGGGTCTGGATTTACCCTGCAGAGATCTGAGGACCAGGTAACCATAGTCCTCAGATTTGACAGAGAGTCTAGCTAGCTGTCTGGATTACCCTGCGAGATCTGAGGACCAGGTAACCATAGTCCTCAGATTGGACAGATAGTCTAGCTAGCTGTCTGGATTTACCCTGCAGAGATCTGAGGACCAGGTAACCATAGTACTCAGATTGGACAGATAGTCTAGCTAGCTGTCTGGATTTACCCTGCAGAGATTTGAAGGCCAGGTAACCATAGTACTCAGATTGGACAGATAGTCTAGCTAGCTGTCTGGATTTACCCTGCAGAGATTTGAAGGCCAGGTAACCATAGTCTTCAGAAAGCCACCAAGGGTTAAAACGTCAACACAAAGAACGCGGAAGGTGACGGACGTCCAGCCGAAATCTGAACAATCCCGGAAAAGAAAACGTCATAGATATTGACTATGGTGGGTGTTAATCAAAAACAAAAAGAAGTTTCTATATCAGAAATTTTGGTTTAGGAAAACAGAAACAAAAACTTTGCAAAAAGCAACAGATACTTCAAAAAAAGTGTTGGAAAAAGGGACTTTTAAAGGGTTGATTTCCAGGATTTTCACCCGGGAGAACAAGACAAGGGTTAAACTGGTTACATACGAAGCTACTGGTGAACCCTCACACTGTACTTTGTTGTTGCCTTTGTTTCTAACTCAATGGAACTTGCAGTAAAATGTCAGAGCCGAGCAGGAGGCTTGTGAGGCAGGACACAACTGAGCCCTCCAGCATCCAAGCGCTGCATCGGCTCCTCTATTTCAAACTGGTACACAGGCTTCTTTCCTTCGGGGCAGAACTCCCACACTGACAGGCGAGGTTGCATACTGAGTTAATAAAACATGGGGGAAGCAGAAGGGAAAAGGCATCAGAAAGAGATCCAAGAAGGCTGCCTGCCTTCATCTAAAGGGATGGACTCTGAGGGTAAAGATTTGGCTTTCAACCTGACAATTAATTTTTCTCCGTTCTTTGACACAGTTTAGAAACAGTTTTTGGGAGTGGAATTAAAAAGGTCACTCTAGGATTCAACACTGGTGTGCAATGAGAAGACTCAGGACTGGTGCTCATTAGGGTCCTTGTATCCCAGTTATGTAACTGCTGCTGCAGAGAATTTACCAGACGCTCCTCCATCATTATGTGTGGATAGTTGTGGCTGGTGTGACAGCATGTGCTGATTATTTATTGGCTTTTCATAAACTATTTAAATGTATACAGTGTATGAAATGCCACACAACTGTATGATTGGGGGGGGGGGGGGGGAGGGGGGACAGAAGACGGGGGCTGCAAAGCATCAGTGTGCCTGGAGGGCTATGTTACATGAGGGTGTGCTAGAGTCCTTTTTTCCATCACAAAAATCAGTAAGGAAAGTTCCTTCTTGACATTAGACAATACAGTAAGATGGAAATGGAGTGTTATTAGGATGGACATTTCTAGTCTCAACCGATACAAATCGCTTTTACATTGCAGTACGTGGAACCATAACCTACACTGTTTGACGCAATGCTGCTGTACAATAAGGGCCAACCTGCTCAGTAAAACACTCAAACATCTTACAGTCTGATGCGTTCGATCGAACCACCAACCTTCCGATTTGGAGACGACACTCACCAAAGGAGACCTTTTACTTGCACACCAGGCATCAATTTTTCAATACCAGACATACAGTCTACACATCACAACATGGCCTCAGCCATCATCCGCAAGATCCACACACACAAACACAGATTCTACACTCACATATAACACACTAAACCCTTTCAAATGCACCATCCTGTAGAGACACGGTGGTAGTCGTTCTACTTTTTCTTTTACAACAATAAATCCATGCGTTCCTCTCTTAACATAAACATGAAAACAGGTTTCACATGTAGACAATGAGTGGATGATTCCCTCCAGTGTTGACCATAGATCAGCTTTCTAATGACAACGGTTAGAAAGAATAAACTGAAGTGTTATTTTATGTCTTGAATGATGATATGCATAGATAATCACCTTAATGGAAATTAAGCAGAGGCGTGCACTGTTAACATCCATGTGTCCTGAACGAAAAGGTCTGGCAGCTGATGATCAATTGGCTTGTTTGATGGTAATGTAATAGGGATAAAAAGATTGATGTCATGGGTTAAAACCCAAAAGAATGGAAATAATTTCACCGCATATCAAACTAGCACATATCAAAACACATGATTGAGTGCTTTGGATTAGGAATCAGATTGGCGAGCAGTCCGTCAAAGTGCACCCGAGCAAGGACTGGACTATCTGCACAGTACAATCTGAGAAAATCTCCATAAGACTTGATTATTATTTTCAACTTGAAGTGTAATGATTACGGGGCTACATCTTACTTGATTAGCATAAACATCGAGTTATTAACTCAACAGGCTTTTGGCAACACTCAGGGTCAAACCCTCGCTCATTAGTGACCCCACATGTAAAATCTTGCAAACCTTACTTATGCCACTACATATCAATGGAAATAACTTACAGTGCTTTATGATGCAAACATTCTCTCATTGGCAAGACAATTGGTCGGGCTGGGGTCATTTTCCATGGATAACACGCATCATGTAGCTTGGTTAAATGGCTTAAGTGTTGATGCCATGTTTGTATCAGTTGGTGCTATCTCTTGCATGTTGGCAGCATCGGCATCAGGTGGTCCACGAAGAATGGCTCTGACACGCACCCTGTACATCACACTGACGAAAAAAAAAAAGGCAAAGCTCAGGTTTCCCATACCCGTCTGTGGCTGCCGTGTCTCATGAGTCCCAGTAAAGATCATGGCCAGTAAGGAATCATGTCGGTACAGAAAATTGTCCGGATTTTTTTTTGCTCCCAAACTTGTGGGAATTGTCCACAATTGTTTGAAGGTGCATTAGTTTTTCCATGCAATACTGAAATAGCTGTAATACTGAGTCTGTAAGGCCCACACAGCTGGCTGGGTTGTGCTGCGGACAGAAATTGGGTGCTGAGCATGGTGTCCCTGTCACATCGGCTTGCCATGCACCTTCAAGAGAAGAACTCTGCTGTGGTAGTGCGCTTCCTCCTGCCTCCCCCTTGCTTCGTCCAGTGCACCTCTCTGGCCTTCCTCCGGCTGCTGCCAATAAGAGTCAGATGTCTGCTGGGCTCTCTAATCACGAATGCATTGATCATCTCAGCTCCACCTATTGCACAAACACATACCACCCCCCCCCCCCCACCCCCCCCCCATCCCCCCCCCCACACCAGATTAAGCCCACTGCACATGCATTCATAACCCCCCTTCCCAGCTAACACAGCTTCTGTATTTGACCGTGGAGAAAGACCATTACAAATGATGGGTTGTCATTTCAATCATACTACAATTTCCCCCCTACCATACATGCATCGACACAAGCCACACCAGACGCAACCACCACACACATCACAGCATTACCTCCTGATTAAACAACTGTGAGCAATCGGTTTTTCACTAACTACTCAATAATGTCTTAATAAACACTTTCTGAAAAAAATTAATATGTTAGTAATGTCTATCACATGTCAAAATCGGGTCCCTTCCATCAAGAAAATTCTTCTCTGCTTCGGAGTCCACAGACCTTGCTTTCCAGAGAGAAAGAGCTCTTCATTTGTCTGGAAACAGACCAAAACAACTGGAACACAAGGGGAAAACACAAACTCACAGACGAGAAAGAGGGAAACACAAGAGGTCAAATCCCAGAGGTAACGCGCCAAACAAGCAAAGGTGAACTCACCTGGGGGCGGCAGAACAGAGTACAGGTATTTAAATAGACAGGACAAACTGAGACCCAGACTATCAAAATAAAACAGGAAATGGACATAGAGACACAAAGGAAAACAAGACAGGGAAGAAACAAACGGACACAAGCACAGTGAGAAGACAGAACAAAAACATTAGAACTAAAATACCAAATCATAACGTACTCCCCCCACCCCCCTCCAAGAGGACCTGTCCAGATGTCCAACAACCACAACACCCAGTAAGGTGCGACCAGCACTGGGAGAGAGGGAACTGGGACCTGGTGGTAACTGTGGCCTGGGGACTAAGGAACAAGGGTATAGGGCTGAGGAACGTGGGAACTGGGTATCAAGACACAAGGAGAGAACTAAGGACTCGAGGACTGTGGGACAAGAGTCGCAAGGAAGGAAAACTAAGAGAGAACTGGAAAAAGGGAGACAAGACAGGAATGATGAGAGGAACAAAAGGGCGAGTGAGACAGGAACGCGAGGGGAGATGAGAGAGATGGGGAGACAAGGGACAGAGAGCAAGTGGGAAGCTCAGTCGAGCTCCAGTATACAGACAAGACAGGTTAGACAGGACGGAGACAAGGGTAGGTGGAAACAGGGACAGAGACGAACACGGGGGACAAAGACGACACGCGGACAGAGGCCAGGGGGACCCTGAATCCAGGCCCGAAGGACCGGGGAACTGGGCCAGAGGAACTGGGACCAGGGGGAACCGTTTGGACAAGCGGGCTAGGGAACCTTGAGATGGACCCCGGGGAACAGAGGTAGAAGCTCGTGTATCTGCTCCAGAGGGCTGTAAATCATGCGAACGCAGCCCTTGCAATCAGTGAAAATACACACATTGACGTTAGTGGGAAACTGATGATTCGGCGCCGTTCCGGAGCGATCTGCAGCCGTCCGCAGTGGTGGTAAAAGGGATTAGAAGGGCAGTTTTAATACTGTGGGGGCTTAACCCAAACTGAACTTTTCATAATACAAAGTCATCCAAAAATAATTGAAGTTTATCAAAACAACCCTCTCCACGACTTTGAAGAAAGAGAAGCTTAGAAATAGGTCAAAATTAGAACAAACAAAAAGACCGATTCTTCTTTGTAAAATGCGGTTGCACAACAGCTGTTTAAAAGCAGCTGGACACACCCTGGCGAGAGATGTATTCACAGGAGAAAATACTGGACCCAACAGTGCTAAAAACATCTTTTAGTAAGCGTGCAGGAAATTGAGATTGTGCAGAATGGGGAAAGTCCAGTACAGTACCACTGGCCGAGGGTAGTGTTTACTTTTTATTTGCTACCGTATCATCTGTGATCCCAAAATAGGCTTCCAAACAGATAAATTACTTCCAAATTCAGAATCAACACACAAAAATAACTAACGTGACCTTACCGAATCATAAGTTAAAGCGGGAACCTTTCACGAACGCCGTGAGACTGGGGGCTGACATATTTACTCCTGCAACTTAATGAGTGTGTGTGCTGGTTGGAAAATGCATGTATGTACTGTAACTTAATATTTGAGTACATAGTGCATTCACACTTACAAAGTATATCGTATACGACACTAATCCTTGAGGCTGGGGAAAGGGTGAGTTTGGGTCCCTGCTGGAGCTGCTGTCCCGACGACCCAACCATGATAAGGTACGAAAACGCATTGATGATTTTGCCTGATTTTGTGGGTTTATGTATTAGGTACGAAACGTTGGCAGCTTAGCTAAGTTAAGACAATGTGCAGGAGATTCCTTGGTAACATTTGACTACTGGGCCCCTCTGCGCACCTTTTCTCTCAGTATAGATAGATGAGTGCAAAGTATTTCTTCTGTTAATAAAAAAAAAGTCCAAAATGGTAACAAAGAGTCCTTGATAGGAATGTTTGTGTACGATAACAGGTGATTTGTGTTGACACTTACCTCTCCCAGGCCTCTCAAGGAGAGGATGTGTTAGCGGTAACTCAAGAGTGTGTTACGTATGTATGTGGCAGGTGGTGTTAACCAGGGAAGTATGACCTTTTCCTCCTCATACGCTCTGTACACAACCATTAGAGCGAGTAAGGCTGAGTAATAGTAATGCACACTGACAGGAGATAACACTGTCGCATCAGATCCGTTCTTGTTTGTTACAATCCTGCTGTTCTGCTAATTACTTTTTCATCTTCTGCTTTGTTAATATATAGAGCAATGAAAAGAGACAGAGGCTTGGCAGAAAAACATGATACACTAGATATTTGGCTGCTTAAATCTTATTTTTGATCAGGATCTATCCTTTAACGTCCATCTAAAACACACCTCAACAACAGCCTTCTATCTTTGTAACATTGTCCAAATTAGAACATCCTGTTAAAACAGCGGTGAAAAAACTAGTCTGTGTGTAAGGTTGTGACGTCATGGCTCTGTAAATGGCCGAGGTTATTTAGGCGCACACATGCACTTGCACTTGCACTGCACTCACCTCTCTCCCCTCCCCTCTCCCTCCTCTCTCTCTCTCTCTCACCTCTCTCTCTCTCTGCATCGGGGTGTACGTGTGTGTGTAGCCTGGAACCATTTTGACGCGGTATTAGGAAACGCATGTTTTTCATAGAGAGCAGAACATAATTCCAGTAGCTGTTTGGAAATGTCAACTTGGAGCAGAGATAATGATTGTAAACTATGAACCTCACATGCATTAAATATAGTAAAGATGTAACTATGACAGTTCAGTGTGTTATCTTTTTTCCCTTTGGTAGTATCTGTCATCACAACATTAAAACATGCTGCTGGTCTGAAAAAAACCTAATTTACTTAAAGGTATTGTCCTTATGTCTGACCATTTTATGAAATACATTGTGATCAAAATGTGTGGAAAAGTTGGAAAAATTGTATTGATTTTCTATAGTCATTGTTTGTTCCCACCATTTATTTGTACAATTTCTTTTCTTTCTGAACTGCCGGGGGATTTCCTCCTTTGACCCACTGAGCTGCTCTTCCTCTCCCTTTCTATTTGTGTGCATTCTGTCCCCAAATGCCTGGTACTAACCTAGTCCTGGGGAGTGTCTTTTTCGCCAGCATATTTTTTGTTAGGATGGCAACAAGTATCTGGTATCTGAAAGGAATTCACGGATGGAGTACTGATCCGCTTAAAAACGACATAACAAAACTGAAAGTCTCTTGACACATTAAAACAATCGTTTGCAGTGTTATGTCGAACTGACACTTAGCAAAATTTATCTTAAGACTATCCAAATGTCTGTTACCGAATCCGTCACAGTATTTCATTACGCAATTGACCATTTACAGCTTTACAGTGAATTTCAATGTCATGTTAAATTGCAACAGATATATTCAGAGATTAAAAGGATTACATTTAGAGTACATGTAAAGCACTTATATTCATGGTGGGTGTAGACCCTCTCTACAGTACTGCAAAGGAAGGTCAGGCTAATCAAACAGCATGGGAGAAAAGGGTCTGGATTTACCCTGCAGGATCTGAGGAAAGGTAACCATAGTCCTCAGATTGGACAGAGAGTCTAGCTAGCTGTCTGGATTACCCTGCAGAGATCTGAGGACCAGGTAACCATAGTCCTCAGATTGGACAGAGAGTCTAGCATGCTGTCTGGATTTACCCTGCGAGATCTGAGGAAAGGTAACACATAGTACTCAGATTGGACAGAAGTAGCTAGCTGTCTGGATTTACCCTGCAGAGATTGAGGACCATGTAACCATAGTACTCGATGGACAGATAGTCTAGCTAGCTGTCTGGATTTACCCTGCAGAGATCTGAGGACCAGGTAACCATGTACTCGATTGGACAATAGTCTAGCTAGTGTCTGGATTTACCCTGCAGAGATTTGAGGACCAGGTAACCATAGCTTCCAGAACAAGCCAACTCAAGGCTGTTTTTTCGTATAAACGTCACAACAAAAGAAGCTGGAGAAGAGGTAGCACGGGACGCCAGCCGAAATAACAATCCCGGAAAAGGAAAACGTCCATAGATATGACTATGGTGGGTGTAATCAAAAACAAAAAGAAGTTTCTATATCAGAATTTTGGTTTAGGAAAACAGAACAAAACTTTGCAAAAAGCAAAAGATACTTCAAAAAAAGTGTTGGAAAAAGGGACTTTTAAAGGGTTGATTTCCAGGATTTTCACCCGGGAGAACAGACAGGGTTAAACTGGTTACAACGAAGTACTGGTGAACCTCACACTGTACTGGTTGTTGCCTTGTTTCTCTACTCATGGAACTTGCAGTAAAATGTCAGAGCCGAGCAGGAGGCTTGGTGAGGAGGACACAACTGGCCCTCCAGCATCCAAGCGTGCATCGGCTCTCTATTTCAAAACTGGTACGCAGGCTTCTTTCCTTCGGGGCAGAACTCCCACACTGACAGGCGAGGTTTGCATACTGAGTTAATAAAACATGGGGAAGCAGAAGGGAAAAGGCATCAGAAAGATCCAAGAAGCTGCCCCTTCATATAAAGGGATGGACTCTGAGGGTAAAGATTGGCTTTCAACCTGACAATTAATTTTCTCCGTGCTTTGACCAGTTTAGAAACAGTTTTTTGGGAGTGGAATGAAAAAGGTCACTCTAGGATCAACATGGTGTGCATGAAAGACTCAGGACTGGTGGCATAGGGTCCTGTGTATCCCAGTTATGTACTGCTGCTGCAGAGAATTATACCAGACGCTCCTCCATCATTATGTGTGGATAGTTGTGCTGGGTGTGACAGCATGTGCTGATTATTTTATTGGCTTTTCATAAACTATTTAAATGTATCAGTGTATGAAATGCCACACAAACTGTATGATTGGGGGGGGGGGGGGGGTGTATGATATCACTGTCTTTTTACCAACAGAAAAAGTCTTGTTATTGCGAAGAAAAAAATACAGTTTACATGCTAAGTTGATGGTTGGGTCTGCTGGCTGAGTAGTTTTTCTGTTTTGTCCCATTATGTTTCCTCTTTGGTTCCCTGTGGTTTTCTCTGTTCACCCTGCCTCTCTGTTCCCCCCCCCCGCCTGCACCTCCCCACCTGCTCGTATCTCATCATCACCTCTCCTGCTGTAGGGACTGCCAGTAGTCAGCTCCAATCAAGTCCAGTACTTAAACCCCAA
>NC_045739.1:766546-789819 GCF_008692095.1 Etheostoma spectabile | reverse complement strand
ATCCACTAACAATCCTCGCTTGATTGTTGTTTCAGCCAACTGCTATCACCTTCCCCCGCTCCGCTATCTCCAGTCAGGCCTCGCCACCCGGCCCCCTCCTCTCGGCTCCCTGCTCCATTCCGCCTCCGCTCCGCACATCTTGCCCTCGGCGGTGACTCCTTAGGCTTAGCTGTATGGCTGCCATAGTGGTTACCTTGCTTATAGTAAGCCTATTTTTAATGTGTTATTAATTAAATGTCTTTTCACAAATAGGCCAATTTATCTTTTCTACTAGAATACTGACATCCTGACGACTCTGCAAGCCCGGGCTAGCTGGCCGGCTGGCTCAAGTTTTCTACTGTTAACATCAGAGTAAACACTAAGGAAAAGGTGGTGTTATGTGTTAAGTTTGTTAAGTTAAGTCACTCTCAATTCCCCTCCACTGTGATTGTCTAGCCTGCCCCTGATAGGTTTTACCTGGTTTCCTCTACTTCTTGTATAAATCGTCCTTGTCTCCCTTTGTCTTGTGCTAGTTTGTCTCGTCCTGTCCTTGAGTCAGTGTCGTCAAGTGTTCTAGCCAGAACTCCACTACAAGTTTTGTGACATTTTTTAATCCTCCAAGTGAGCGCTTTTCATGTAACTTTTCCAAGTAAACAGTATTAAAGGAGAATTTTGGTCAATTTCAACATGTAGCTGTTTTTTTTTTTAAATGTGTAGTGCTGTCAGAGAGAAAAATGAAACCAATCGGTGCTGCCTACACCGTGTTATCATCCTGCTAGAGTTAGCACCCAACAGGCTTATACAGGGCAAGTTATAAACCTGTTTTTAGCCTCTAAACATGTTCAAAATGTCATTACCAGTGCCTAGCTATGTGTAATTATTCCTTCCAAGTGAACACAGTGAATGTGACTACTGGAGATGTGACAGAAAGGCATAAAGGTAGTGACAATCACCTTCACCAGGAAATAAACAGAGGTGTGGGCAGCAGCTGAATTAACAACTTTTATTGCCATCTTGATATGCCACACCTGCAAGGTGGATTGATTATTTTAGCAAAGGAGAAGTGCTCACTAACACAGATTTAGACTTTTGTGAACAATATTTGAGAGAAATAAGCCTTTTGCGTATGTAGAAAAAGTCTCAGCTCTTTGAGTTCAGCTCATGAAAAATTAGATAATCCAAGTGTTTTTTGTGTATTTTGTTCAGTATATATTCTGCATTCACATATTAGTCCATCAGCCCTCAGGTTATTTATACTATCACACCTTGCTACACTTCATCAGGTGTTGAGCATAATGAGGCTGATCTGAAGTGGATTCCTGCTTAAAGGTTGTTTTTCAGCCCTCCACCTGCAGCGCTGCTTGATCCTTTAAGCATCTCACACACACACACACACACACACACACACACACAGTGTGTGGACAGCAAGAGACTAATGTTAGCTGTGTTATAGTTTCATCATTTTAGAGAAATGGATAAATAACAAAGCCCCCAATCTAATGATGATAACACACACACACACACACACACACAATGCATGTATTGTGTGTTAGCTTACTTTTCTTTGAACCTCTGAATGTGCCTTCATGTGTGTGTATGCATGTCTCTTTGTGTGCTTTTTCATTATTGTGTGTGTTTGTGTGTGTGTGTATTGCTGTCTATGGACCTAGTGATGTACACTTTGCGCTCAGAGGTGTGTTACTGTTTGCGACTGTGCAGGATGTGTATATTGCCCATATGGCCGACATTTTCATAACTCTTTCTGTCCCAAGATTACAAATTGAATGTGTGTGTGGTGTGTGGTTTGTGTGTGTGTGTCTCACGCAGCAGGTGGCAAGGAAATGTCAGTGATGGCCGTGGTCTATGTGCTCACATCGTGTCAGTAAGAAAAGAAGAATATTTTTTTTGAAAAGGCATCTTTTAAAGGCCAGAAGCCAGTCTCAACTCCTCCACTCTTATGTGAGTACACACACACACACACACACACACACACACACACACACACACACACACACAGAATGAGATCATCCTCATTTGACAAATAATCTGTCAGCAATAAAGTGTCCATGAGGAAATGTTCTTTGGTTACTAGTTTCACTAGTAGTCACTAGTGTAGCTGACCTTGGAACAAGACAGAGGAAACAAAGGTGCCAGTCACCTTTTGTTTTCTGGCCTTTTGAGGTTAAAAGTCTCAACTTTGGCCTTTGAAGGCAACACGTGACAGCACAGAGAGCAGATTTACCTCGCTCACTCAGCCGCCTAATGCTGAGAGACATGTCTGATCCTCGTCTGCTCTGATAACAGAGATGGCAAAAGTACTCACTTCCTGTACAGATACTTGTGTTAAATACTCTGGTAAAAGTAGAAGTACGGATTTAACTTCTTTAATCAATTAAAAGTGAAAGAGTACAGGCTTGGAAATTTACATAAAGTAAAAGTAGCCTTGTGAATGACAAGTATTTTTTAGAGAACACGCTGAGGAACTTCAGTGTCCATGGAGAAAAAGCTCTTTAAATGTCATTGGCTACATGTTAAATGGATGTCTGCCAATAGGCCTAAAACATCCCTTATATGATTATTATGATATGAGACTGGGACTCCAGGTTAATAAGATTCTGACTGAGTTACAACATATGAATTCAGTTGTGATTCTGTGAGAATTCTCAGATCCAGTTTCTCTTTTTTTAATCTTCCCTTTAACATTTAAAGGAATCTGCATGTATGTGTGTGCTCAAATATGGCTTCTGGAAAGAAAATAAAGGATAAAATATGAAATACTAAACAGACGTTAATTAAGAAGTTTCATATATTTTAGAATTCCGCAGCACATTGGCCAGGAGTCCTTCTTGATGCATAGTCTACTGTCTCAAACATGTCACTCAGATCAGGCCGAGGATGATGGGGATCTGTCCAGTCTCTTGTAGTGGTGCATCAGGTGCACCACTACAAGAGACTACCATACACAATGCATATAGGAATCATATATGCTAGCAAATAGCAATAAACCCACTATTAATTCAGCACGCATGGAAAAAATGCACCTAAAATGCAAACGGGAGCGATGGCGTTGACAATCTCCATTATATCAAATCAACAGCCAGGTGTAACCTAGGTAACAGATGAAGGACTAGCTAACTAGCTTTAGATGTGCCAGAACTACAGACCAACACAACAGCAGGCTTAATGAACTGACGACATCAGTTGTATGACTTACAGTTGTCAAGGACTCACACACTCAATCTCAGCTTATCTAAACTAAACTGTGCGCACGGGTTCATAATCGTAATAAACATGAGCAAAGTAGGAAAGATATTCACAGATTCAAACTTCTGGGATCAATTACTCTATAGTGAACTGACATTAAATCCCAAATGATGTATCTTTCCTAACGTAGTAAGGTTAACAATGAATTACAAACTAATTTTCATCAAAACGAGTCGTCCTCCCACCTGGAGAAATAGGATTTATAATTATTATTATTATTAATAGGATCTCTAGTGGCAGCCGGTGGTGCTTAGATGTATACAAACTACAACACCAACACCAAAATATCTTAATTTAATGATTAAATAAGGTGGTGTCTCCCGACAGTACGTGCTGTAGTACAACTAGGAGACGACGGTTCTAATTAAGGTAAAAATATACTATATATAGATATAGAATATCTTTTCTATTTAGTTTACGTTTAGGAATCTTTGAGCACGGATTGTTATGAATCCTTATCTCAGCGGACCCCAGGGGGCTCCGTACTTTTTCTTTTCTCTCACTTTTCTCTCTGTGTGACGCGTGCCTGCTCGCAGTGCTGTTGCCGCATTTATCAGTCACCTTGGACACTTACAAAAACCTGCTGATGCATCATCTATGTTCAATGTTTTTTTCTGAGGAAGACATTTCTCTGCAGATCTGCAGCTCTCCCCCGGCACAGTTGTGGTTTCTATCTGAGGGAGTGCTGGAAACAACAGACTGCTCTCCACAAGAATGCTTTCACACAGTGTTGTCATGTCAGAGCACCCCTTCTCTTCTCTGCTTCTCTTAATAGTCATCAGACTCTACCAACCCTCATAGAACTGGCTCAGGTCTGCCTCGGACCAGTTCTTAGTTATGCTGTTACAGGTTTAGACTCCAGGAGGACTTCCTTCCTTTGATCCACTGAGCTCCTCTCTCCTCTCCATTTCATCTGTGTGCATCCATGTCCCAGAAATACTTGTTCCTAGAGTGGCACCTACATCATGGTGGCAGCTATCGCCGTGGACCTGCTCCACGCCCTACTATACCCTGCTGCACCCGGCTATGCTCTGCAGTGCTCTTCTACATCCTGCTACACCATGAACTACTACAACTACTATTTCTAGTCACTGTTCCCTTATCTTTTACCGTGACTGTTATTGCCACTATTCATTACAACCCCAACCGGCACCGTCAGACACCACCTACCAAGAGCCTGGTTCTGTCCCATGTTTTCCCTTTTCCTCGCCACTGTTGCACTAAATGCTTGCTCTTTGGTTTGCTGCGTCTCTCTTTGTATCGTAATGCTTTCTTTTACTGTCAGGTGGATTACTGCAGGTGTGTCTTTTCATTGTAATGAATACATGTTTTATTTTTTTCTATGTTTGAATGTGTGCATGCACACATTTTCTGTTTGTATAAATGTGTGTGTGTGTAAGCAGAAAGGGGAGATGAAAGTAACGTCAGTTGGCAACAATTATCATGCTGATTTGCAGTCTTCTACTTGGCATGCTGTCGCTGTGATCAGCTGTTGAAAGTTCCCCTGCAGTGACAGTAGAATGACAGGCAGAGATTCCATGTGATCGTCCTGTTAGTGTTTGTGAGGCTCTTAAAAGAGACTAATCGCAGTGACACTAAATTTCTTTTAGCTTTTTAAATATCTAATGTTAGCAAAAGAAAATAATAGATGATACAAATATATCTTTTCATCCATCCACACGACATTCACTACACTTTCAAACAAGGCCACGCCCCTTTACAAGACGGGAAGTGTGTAACGTTTCATATCGTTGGGGCTGCTTGAAATGCCCTTTCTTTAGTATAGAGGATCTTTGCTGGCAGTCTGCTTCAGTGTTTAGGTATACCTGGTTTACTGACCTGATAAAAACTTTACGGGAGAACACAAGACCAGTACTCGAGACCTCCCTTTTCAAGCGGGCTTGGGCACGGATCAATAGCCGGTGTACGTCACAGTGGTAACCCTAATCAACAACCACAATCGACCGTGGCTCTGCAAAATAGACAAAGGTAGGAACTTGTTTTGGTGGAACATTTGTACGTTCACAAGTAGTTTTAGTCGTCAACAGAAAACTCAGATTGGCAGAAGTATAGCAGCTGTGGGATTTACCCCCTGCAGAGATCTGAGGACCAGGTACCATAGTCCTCAGATTGACAGATAGTCAGCTAGCTGTCTGGATTTACCCTGCAGAGATCTGAGGACCAGGTAACATAGTCCTCAGATTGGACAGATATAGCTAGCTGTCGGATTCACCCTGCAGAGTCTGAGAGACCAGGTAACCATAGTCCTCAGATTGGACAGATAGTCCAGCTAGCTGTCTGGATTTACCTGCAGAGATCTGAGGACCAGGTAACCATAGTCCAGATTGGACAGATAGTCCAGCTAGCTGTCTGGATTTACCCTGCAGAGATCTGAGGACCAGGTAACCATAGTCCTCATTGGACAGTAGTCTAGCTAGCTGTCTGGATTTACCCTGCAGAGATCTGAGGACCAGGTAACCATAGTCCCACATTGGACAGATAGTCTAGCTAGTCTGTCTTGGATTTACCCTGCAGAGATCTGAGGACCAGGTAACCATAGTCCCGATTGGACAGATAGTCTAGCTAGCTGTCGGATTTACCCTGCAGAGATCTGAGGACCAGGTAAATAGTCCTCAAGTGGCAGATGTCAGCTAGCTGTCTGGATTTACCCTGCAGAGATCTGAGGACAGGTAACCATAGTCCTCCAATTGGACAGATAGTCTAGCTAGCTGTCTGGATTTACCTGCAGAGATTGAGGACCAGGTAACCATAGTCCTCACATTGGACAGATAGCTAAGCTGTCTGATTTACCCTGCAGAGTCTATGAGACAGGTAACCATAGTCCTCAGATTGGACAGATAGTCCTAGTGTCTGGATTTACCCTGCAGAGATCTGAGGACAGGTAACCATAGTCTCCGATGGACAGATAGTCTAGCTAGGTCTGGATTTACCCTGCAGAGCCTGAGGACCAGGTACCATAGTCCTCAGATTGGACAGATAGTCCAGCTAGCTGTCTGGATTACCCGCAGAGATCGAGGACCAGGTAACCATAGGCTCAAGATTGGACAGATAGTCCAGCAGCTGCTGGATTTACCCTGCAGAGATCTGAGGACCAGGTAACCAAGTCCTCACATTGGACGATAGTTAGACTAGCTGTCTGGATTTACCCTGCAGAGATCTGAGGACAGGTAACCATAGTCCCACATTGGACAGATAGTCTAGCTAGCTGTCTGGATTACCCTGCAGAGATCTGAGGACAGGTAACCATAGTCCTCAGATTGGACAGATAGTCTGAGCTAGCTGTGGATTTACCCTGCAGAGATTGAAGGCCAGGTAACCATAGTCTTCAGAAAGCCACCAAGGGTTAAGACGTCAACACAAAGAACGCGGAAGGTGACGGACGTCCAGCTGAAATCTGAACAATCCCGGAAAAGAAAACGTCATAGATATTGACTATGGTGGGTGTTAATCAAAAACAAAAAGAAGTTTCTATATCAGAAATTTTGGTTTAGGAAAACAGAAACAAAAACTTTGCAAAAAGCGACAGATACTTCAAAAAAAGTGTTGGAAAAAGGGACTATTAAAGGGTTGATTTCCAGGATTTTCACCCGGGAGAACAAGACGAGGGTTAAACTGGTTACAAACGAAGCTACTGGTGAACCCTCACACTGTACTTTGTTGTTGCCTTTGTTTAGTCCTCAGAAATCCGCCGCAGGTTGGAACACCAAAACAAAACAAGAGAAAAGTAAAAGACACTTGGCAAAAATGAGGGACATCTGGCGGAATTTCGGAAATTAAACGTTGTTGATACAGACTAACGTAAGGGCAATTTAGTGTATTTCCTTTCTCTCACTCACTTAAACAAGTGCATTGGAATTGACGTAGTCTTCTAAATGGCTTACGTCCAAACTACTATTTTCCCCTAAAGCTCTGTGCTCCATGATTTTGACTCAGACAACTCATTTATGATATTCAGTATGTTTGGAAAAGAATTCTGAGTTTGACCAACTCCTTTACAAAACCACCTAAGGGCCAAAATAGAAATCAATTTGGATTCATCTCCTTCAAGCACCATTGGTTCAATGTACGTTCAGACAAATACATCTTCAGAAAGGAAAACAGTGTAACAATTTATGATACAAATTCACGACACCAAATAAAACAGATGAGCGTTTTCACAGAATAAAATACTAAATATTTGCAACAGTAGAGAAAAGATCACTTTGAAGGACAGCAGGAATGCAAAGAATCCAAATACATTTGTATTACCTACACCTGACCCTGCCTTTCCATATTTCCTCTCTTTCTCTGCCTTCTCACTTTCCTTCCTTTGGTTCCTGTTCCTCTGTTTGATTCTGCTCCTCTCCATCCCTGAGGCGAATCACAGAGCTGCTGTCGGATGTAATCATCAGACGCCTGGCTGCTCTCTCCTCCCGCAACATGTTAGCTCACAAATTCCCCTGCCGCTTACTCCTCGCTTTTTCTTTGTCCTTTTTCTGTCATCCTTTAATCATTTTACTTTGTCTACACTTCCGTCCATCCTTCTTCATCGCCAGCACTACACACATTTCAGATTTTCTGCTCCGCTCCATCTCTTCAATTCTCTGACATTATTTGCATATTGATAGCATTATCCTTGGTTGACACTCTGAAGTGCAGTCTAATTTGTCTTGTTTTTTTTTCTTTTTATCTTTCTTTGTCATCTCTCATTCTAAGCATCTTCTGAAGCCACACGTGTCACTGGAAGTGTCTGCACAGCGGGACTGAGTCTTATTGTGCTTCAGCAGCTCTGAAGTGCCTGTTGCAGCCTTGGAGTGTGGGACTGTGCAAAGCAAACACCAGTAGCCCAATTTTCCACCAACACGACAAAAGCAAAATGTTTATATTAAGTGACAACATGCAGGGACTGATATTTCACAAACTCTGTGGCCTATGGCGCAATCAATCCCCCATTACATGTGTCGGTGTGCTGCTCTGTTCTCACAACAGGTGCCAGTAAACATTTCCAATAGTCTGTTCTATTGAAATGCCAGCTCCCGCCCACCGAGCTCCATGTGACAACAGGGTAAGAAAATACAATATTATTAACAGAAAAGTTATTGATTTTTGGCGTGAAAACATTGGAGTGAAGTGAATGTGAGGATTTACTAAAGCGATGGAAGATTACCGTTTGGGCCTTGTAGGCCTTTAAATGACAGGACAACTAAGGACAGGAATCGGGAGAGAGAGAGGGGGAACGATAAGCAGCAAAGGGCCAGTGGTTAGAATCGAACGTGCAGTCACTGCGGAAAGGACTAAGGAGTCTTTATAACCCATGTTCAAAGGCTCAGTCGCACACTCAGCCAGGTGAGCTTCCGGGGCGACCTGAGCTGGTAGACATTTCGCCATTAAATACATTTTCTTGCATTTTTTTTGACTACCACCACCTTACTACCACTAGTTACTAGTTACTTTTTGGAATCCATGGTCAATAAACATCATTTATATTGAATTAATAAAGCAAACATTATGAATTATTTTTGACTAATAAACAATGAAAGTGATCAATTGTATTTGCAAAGAGCGTTGCATGGAATCCATACTTTTGAATGTAGTAATTTGGTTAAAAAGAATGCCCTATTTCTTTTCTTTTTGTTTTAAGATTATTTTTGGGGGATTTTCTGCCTTCAATTGACATGACAGCTAGATGAGAAAGGGGGAAGACGCAGGAAATTGTCACAGGTCGGACTCAAACAGACATTTTTAAAAGGAGTCAAATTTGTACCGAGGACAACAGGAGGGTTAACAACTTATGAATTAACAATGTGAACCTCCAAAGAACTGTCAGCTGAATCTCCCCTCTTTACAGAGCTTTAAAGTTTTAGTTCAGTGTTTATGAACGGCCCAAAACGTTACTGTTCTGGTTCACTTTCAGCGCCCTCATAGCGTCGTTTCCAGCTGTAACACAGGCCGCTGTAAACCGCCACTACTACCTACTCAGCAGCAGACAGAGCCAGAGAGAGGCTCGCTGGGACACAGAGTGAAGCATACAGCAGCTACACAGACATATGTCTCTCAAGGTGGAGACCAAAAACAAAGCTAATAGAGAGAAACAATGGACTTACATTTGCCAGGTGGTCAGAAACAAGTCTCCAAATGAAGGATCATGTTGCTCCGTCATTTCTGGATGTGGACATATTGTTTTGGTTGCCCCCCAAAAAATGTACTGTGGGTTTAGAGTTTAGATGTTATGGATGGATGTCTTTACAAATCAAAAAGTGTTTGGTCACAACTCATTTTTACAGGTTTTACAATGTTTGCCTTGGGTCCTCTACAGCTGTGCGTGTGTGTGTTCTCTCACTAGTCAAGTACACAAGAAGGACATCTGTCCACTTCCTCCCACTCAACCAAACACACAACCACAGAAAACCCCAGTCCCACTGCCAGATCAGTGACCTGGTGGTCAGTCACACAGCACTGGACCCGTGCTCTTTGCTCCTCTAAATATTCCTCTGATTTAAAGGCTTGTGAAGGTTAATGTGGTTTTCTGCTACAGTAGGACAAACTTTCTGACCTTCCAATTACAGAATGCAACTTTAATGTTCAGTCCAATTGCTCTGCAGTATCATGCAAGCATCTGTGATAGCCAGGCAAGCTGTCATTTAGAGCATTCAATTTCTTTTTTTTCCATTTTGAAGCAAATCTTTCTGACACTTCAATTTAATGAAATAAATGTTATAGACTGTATGCAGTCATGCTTGCAATGTTACCGTTTTCCATTGAGATTCATAAAATAGCTCCTACATGAATCTCAAACCTATAAGGATCCCCTTGAGAACAGTATTCAACGGGTGACTGGACACATGAGTCAGCTAATTCAAGGCTGTTTTTGAGATGGCTAAACTCAGAAAGATGTTCAGCCTGATGGGAAAGATGCTTCTGTTGCAGTGCATACATGTTATTTCGGTGGCTTTTTAGGCTTTTATTCAATTTTTTCAAGTGTCCCATCCCTAATGGGCACTAAAAGGGTGCATGAATATGTGTGCAGAGTACGGGGGTTTAAGCACGCCTGTAAGCATGACTGTGTTAGATTATTGGACAGAAAACTATGCAATAACATGTTATTTCTGACAAAAAATTATGTTATGCTTGGGTAAATAAACCAAATTAACAACACAAAAAATGTTAATATTCAAGCAAGTCCGGTACAGCCTGACTCTGGAGATGATATCCAAGTCTCTTTTCTGCTTCTTTATAATTTTTTTTTTTAAATTGCTCTTTTCCCTACACTTCTCCTACACACATGTGTTAGTTGAACCCGTTGACACAATCAAATAATATATTACTTTAACCATAGACATGAGCTTTTCTTCTCTTGGCAACTGTTTTTACACTTGGTGATTAATATAAAGTGGGCGACTGGGGTTGTGTTAGTGGGTTGGACATTTTTGTGGAATTTTGTCCATATGAGACCCTAAGGACTGTCAAATCTGACTCCTGTTAATTAATTCCCACGCCCTCTTTAATCAGACTTAATCAGACACAAGGATCAATCATGAGACGAAGAGTTCCGTTCAGCAGATTTACTGAGTACAGCATTCAAGTTACAAACCCCATTGTGGGTTCACAAACAGCATCAGACATTTAAGTCATACATTGTAAATAATAGCCGTCCAACATCCCTAACCTCATCAATCATATTTTTTGGAAGAAGTGATATTTCTACAGGGCAAATAATTTACTAGTAAGTTTTGTAGATTCAAAGAAAACCAACAGACCAACAGTCATGACATGCATGTTGCTCATTCTGTTTCTGTTGTGTTCAATTAGTGAGGAGATTGATTCTGTGAAGAAACAAGTGTCAATTATGATTATCATAAATTACCTGATAATAACTATAAATTACCCAATTCTTTTTGTCGAACATAATGTGTCCTTTTCCAGGGAGTGGTCATATCGGAAATAGTCCTGAACTCTTTACAGAATTCCACCTTGGTCCACCTACTACCGTCTACATGGCAAATGGTGAATTCACTTGGATCACACTCGTCGTCAGGCCAGAACATTTCTTTTCCCATTTTGCAAATCGTCGCAAGTCTCATCTCCCAGGGCAACACAGTCTCACCCCCGACTCGTGGTCGAGCACCCCTGGTGTCAAGTTCCAGAAAAGTCTACCTTTTGTGTTTTGTTTTCCGTCGTGGTGGTCCGTCAGACATTCATGTTAATTCCTCATCATTGGATATGGACGAAAGGAATCTACACTTAGTAGTTCTTCTGGGGTGGGGGTGTGGACTTGTTCGACCGCTGTGTTTCTGCTGTCTGCCGTGAATGGGCTTCATTCCATTTCAGAATAAACAGTACATGACACAAATACATGAAACTGTAGACGTTAAAAAACATCAATATAAATAGCTTCTTCAGGCTCTTTCGTCGCCACCACCGGTGTCTTGATTCCGTTTTGGGGGTCTGATGGTTCTCTACCCCTATATCGATATACAAAAGATCCGTATAGCAATTGAGTCTAATCGACAAAGACTTTGCACATTGTATTTGAGCTGTATAATATATATGTACAATAAATTTTATTTGCACATCTGCAACATGTCTCTCCTGATTTAAATACATTTCACTGAGACCCCTTTTGTTTCCTGACCTAATTTTTTTAGGGTCAGAGAAGACTTTCTAACCTTTAGATGGAAGACTTTGAAGAAGAAGCAGCATCCTCTGGCAGTTAAACCTTCAAACTGCAAAAACATTTTTGGCTTTAGCAAAATTTCTCAGCTGCAGCTGAAATGAACACAGACATTTATTTTGAGCAACTGTGCCAAATCCAAGCAAATCAACATCTTTCTTATCTCATTGTGAATTTGCATAATATTGAGCTTGCTTACTCAAATAATCTTTGCTAGAACTGTTTTGTCTGAGGCTGACAGGGTTTTTTTCTGAGACTGGGTGACTTTTAGGATACACCACTGCCGATTCGCCTGTGACCTGATGCCTTTTCATCCGAGACCTGACGCCTTTTCTTTTGAGTCTGACATCCTTGTCTGAGATCTAAGGATGCCCTAAAATGAACACTGTACACCTGAGACCATTGTTGACGCATGTGCAGGTCGCAAAAAACTAAATTACTGTTGCACTAGTCTGGACATCTTGCCATGCCAACGTTGCAGTAAAGATTGCATAAATGCCATTTATATACATTTGCCGTCAGTTTACTAATTGATTGTGCGTGTTGTGTACATCTGGACATGTTTACATCCCACTTAGTTTAAATGGCTAAGTGGAGAGGCCTCGTTCCCCTGTTTGGAGCTGGCTGGTGAATGTGACCGTGCTCGATACACCGGGATCCTTTTTGTGGATCGACTCATCGCTGTGGATTACTTTTTATTAGTGTCATTGGATTATGTCAAAATAAAGATCCTTTTTCCTAGAGTGTCTTAACATTTTATGGTGTGATTGCTTTTGGAGAATCAGAATCAGTAGGCCAGGTCTCCGCTGCTACAACGATATATACATACACACACTGCAATGTCAAACTCCGTCTAGGAGCCATTGTTAGGGAAAATATTTATAGTTTATGGGAGCTATGGATTTATGGTTATGGGAGCCAAGACATCATGCCTCTGGCCTTCTGTCACTTCACTGCTAAAATGATACTATACCACTGAAATAGTGGCACTTTTAAGGTAATGAGATTTCATCCATCATGTGGATCTGCACCGCCATACAAAAAGCACGACAAGTTTTATGTCTGTCATCGGGTTGTTTGAAGCAATGATTCACAACCTCTATTTTACCTTTAACATTTTCACACCCTCCCTTACCCCTAACTCTGTCATTCTTTCCCTCTGACATGGCACAGCATTTGTCAAACTGTATGGCTATATATACATATGTGGACCAGCATTTAGAATAACTAAGCAACATTATATTAAAATTGGAAAGGATCTCCTTACTTTTTTGCCACAGACAATGACTCACTGAGTTGGAGCATTCCTTCAGCTTGGATGCTGATGAAACTCTCCCGGTTGAATCATCAGTTCCATGATGAACAACTGTGGTAGAATTATATTTTTCTGAGATGTGTCACTGTTGGCTAAACACAGCTGCAGCTGATGAAATTAATAAAAGGTAAATTTGACTTAGATAGGGAAGTGAGTAATCAACTGCCAATAAAGCTGATTGCGAATGCTTGGTTATTAAAAGCTAGCCATTAGTGATTTCCATTAGCTACAACTGTGTTTACCCTATAACAGCGCTGTGAAAAGGCCCCCGCAACAAGCAGAGCTGAACTTTACAACTGTAAACTCACCAAGGTGAGTATTGTTGGTCGGGTACACAATGTATGTTAAATCTCTTCTCTCGCCCCACCCTATATGTATGGGCTTTTGACTACAATGATCACTTTTAGCATTAACTTGCATTGTGATTGGATTATTGGTGTGCATCAAATATTAAACAATTTTCAATTCAAATCAATAACTACATCGGTGCTGGGGACTGGTTCTTAACATACCAACAAATGCACACTAGATTGTTGATTCTTAACAAAAAAAATGTGTTCTTTCACAAATATGTGCTCATTCATGTATAATTACTTCCACCAACTAATCAATATATTCTCATACGAGTAGAATTTGCCATTCAGAATCCCTCAGAATCCATACAAGCGAGTTGCTCAAATGGCGGCAGCCATGTTGCGCCTACATCTTTAAAATACATTAGGCCAAAAGGGACATAACCCAGAATGGGAAGGGCTAGAAAGTAATATTCAGTTGGTTGTCATATACAATTTCACTGCTAAATGGGAGGAATTCTTACACAATGTAGCTTTAAAGTGCCCAAGATACCTATAGTTTCCTGCTCCTTTTCACCTTTTCACACCCATACTGTTACTGTTACTAATTACTGCTGGCGCTTTTATCCAAATGCATAATCATTATGATTCACGATTATTGTAAACAATAAAGATGGTAACACATGGTGAGGTTACTATATTCTTAAATGTAAATGGATTGTTCTTATATAGCGCTTTTCTAGTCTCAAGGATTACTCAAAGCGCTTTTACATAGTACAGGAACCATTCACCATTCACACACGTTTACACACTGATGGCACAGTTTGGGGGAAACTCGGGGTTCAGTGTCTTGCCCAAGGACACTTTGACATGGAACCACCAACCTTCCAATTGGCAGGTGACCTCTGCATTCTATCTATGATCAACTGCCGGGATTGTGCTGGATATCACTCCTTTTGGCCGTATGTCTGTCACCTTTCTCTTTCTTTGTGTTGGCATTCTAAGTTCTGGTGGATTTCTGGTGGTTAACTGCTCCTCAGATCTCTGCAGGGTAAATCCAGACAAATCAAACAACCTTTAAACATAAACAAGTTCTACCAAAACTGTAGTGGGCATCTTGAACAGAAACAGTTTTCGAGACAAGGATTTCCTTTGGTCTGGTTTTAGAACATACATGCAAGCATGGAGTGAAAGTCCAGCGAAGTGAACACTGCACAGCAACCGTTTCAGATTATACACCATATTAGTCGGTATGGCGTGATTCTAAAATGAATAGAAAATAGCAATTATTATCCAGGTTATCCCCCTTATTATTTGTACACTATGCTTTTCATACATCTGAGACCCATCTGCTGGACTAGCCAGAAGATACCCAGAAGGTCTGGCAATGCGAGACTTCGATACCGTTACTTCTCAGAGCAGAAAAGCGACAGCTGGTGTATATGATCGTATATAGGTATAGAATGGGGGGCTAGGGTTGGAGTGGAAGTGTCCCCCACAATAGTTAGAAGAGGAGTAGATTTTTCCCCTTTCAAATATATGAAAGACAATGCACACAAAAGAGATAAAAAAATGTTTATTCACTGTAAAAAACATGTCACTATCTGCTAGCTGCCTGTCCCCTGAACACACTGTAAAAACCTCTCCTCACTATCTGCTAGCTGCCTGTACGTAGTCAGTCAATTAGTCTTGTCAGTCAGTCCATAATCCAGTCCGGGTATTAGCGGGGTCTCAGTGAACGGCTGAGAATTGTATCCAGAGTTTTCCAGTGATTGTTCAGAGGTTTAACGGAGCCGCCGGTTAACCCTCTGACCCCGAGACACTCGCCCACGAGTAAAATACCTGGTTCATAGTTTAATAACTTTTGAACGATACAAGCGATTTACTCACTTTCGGTTTCGTTAAATCCTGACGTTTTCGGCTTTACGGCGGTCTTTTCCTCGTCTTTCTAGCCTCTACAGGATTTTCTATCCAGCCTGGAACTTCAGCCTCTTTGGGCTTTAAATCCATACTGTTATATCCAAGATTGGTCCACTTTTATCCATAATTCATTGCGTTTTGGCTCATCTCTGCCACTGAATCGTTCGTCTACTCCCTGCTCTCCCACTCTGTGTCTGTCCTGTCTATTTTTCAGGAAGCATGCCCATATTGGGAGATAAAGGCACCCTCTTGTATGGAAGGCCAGAGGGGACAAAAATGCCTCTAGACTCTATGAAGCCAAATGGTGCACTATTGACACAATTTGGTTGTATACATTGCTGTGGGTGTAATATCTAAATATGACATTATTATGTTATTATTGGCATAAGTAATGTCATGACAGCAAAACGTCTTGACTTTTTTGGAAAAAATGCATATATTTTTTCAACTGTATAAGTTATAATGATTATTTCTTCACAGTGTGACTCCCAAGACATATAAAATTGTTTTAGAGGAAAATGGCTTAGGTTTTACTTATATGTCTGTGATATCAATACATATCTGGAAGATTCATTTTTTTTTTTTTATTTATCTTAAGCCCTACAACCATTTTTAACATGAAGTGACCTCACTGCACCCAAATATTCAATAACCCAGTTTGTCCTAAAAAAATGATGTTCATATCTTGACTGTAGACAACAGGTTGATGTTTTACAAGCTTTTTTATAAATAAATTAACTGTAAAATTTCCTCAGGCCCAGAGCGTTAGACAACGTTTTTAAGGTTAAACACCTTTACTTATGTTGCTGCGCACTAGTGTAGCTCCTCCGACTCTGGTGCTGCTTTTTTCCCTGTACTCAGTCCACTCAATCCCCAGAAGTACTCTCCTCCTTGCTATCGCACACCGGAAAATAACAAACAATTAGTGTTTAAGGGGCGCTCCGCTGCACGACTCCATGGCGACGATGACGTCCGAGGGGATGTAAATTGAAGAGGATGGGGCCAAGGACTACCCTGGGGACTCCGCAGGTGACTGTGTGTTGCCGGGACCTTGCGCTTCCAAGTGAAATGTACTCTGTTCTGTCCGTGATGTATTTAAACCTTTCAGAGCAGTGTCGTGAGTCCAGTGGCTTGGTGGCTGTTAGGGGTATTTCATGATTCACAGTGTCAAAAGCAACAGACAGATCGAGAGCATGAGAAGGGACGGTGAGCCAGCATCAGCTGCCATTCGTAGGTCGTTTGTGACTCTGACCAGGGCTGTTTCGGTGCTGTGAGCAGAGCGGAAACCAGACTGAAATTTTTCAAAAAGGTTGTCAGCTTGAGGTGGTCCTGGAGATGGGCGGCAACAACTTTTTCCAGTACTTTGGAGAGAATGGAGAGTTGAAAATGAGCAGTAATTTGTGGTCTCTGGATCAATGGTGGGTATTTTCTGAAGTGGTCGGATTGCAGTTTTAAGGGCAGATGGAACATTGCCAGACTGGAGGGAGTGGTTTTATACAGTGGTAGTCAGAGGCTTGGGGGAAGAGTGTTTGCTTTGACTAGAGCTGTAGGAAAGGGGTCGAGGGCACAGGTGGGGTTTCATCCTTTGAATGATCTTCTCAACCTCTTGCTGGGATTTCTGGAAAGCAGTGTAGGGACTGGGGGACTGCAAGCTGTGTGGACAGTTGGGCTGGCTAGTGTTGAGGATCCAGGAAGGAAAGGGATTGAGTCTATTTTGTTTTTGAAAAAGTCCAGGAAATGTTACAGTGCTCTTCTTAGTTTCTGCGGGGTGGGGGGTTTGGTGGTTTGAGAAGATGATTTATGGTGGAGAACAACTCTTGGAGTTTCCTGGCTGTTCTGATGACATTTGAGTAGAACTGTGACCGTGCCTCTGTAAGTGATTTTGAGTAATCCTTTTGGTATCCCGAAAGCTACCTTGTGCACAGTGAGACCTGTGGCTTTGTATCTTCGCTCTATGGCATGCCCTGATGCCTTCATTTTCCGTAGCTCACTGTGTACAGGGAGCTGATCGGGAGATAGTGACTGTTCTGGTTGTGACCTGGGCGTGGAGATCCAGGATACTCTTAGGTGTGTTTGGAGTAATCCACAGAGTCCATGGCGTTAACAGTTTGCAGACGGAGATGTCGGAGGTCTGATGTCAGAGTCTCTGGGTTGATGTTTTTCAGATTTCTGAAGCAGATTTGTGTTTGGGCTTGATGAGGGTGACAGTGAGACATCTTCATGGAAATAGCCTTGTGGTCGGAGACACCCAGATCATAGACCAGAAGATTGCTGAGATGCAGAGTTTGTAATGACCAGGTCGAGTGTGTGCCCCCTGTGTGAGTGGGGACATCGACAAGTTGTGTCAGATTAAAACAGTTCGAGTAATTGGGGAATTCTGCTGCAAACGGCAGGTGGGAGAGTTTACATGAATATTCATATCTCCAAGGACTATGATATTGGCAGACATTGTACCAAATGTTGAGAGAGGTTGGTCATCTCTGGGATGAAAGAGATGTTTGGGTAGCCGGTAGATGAAAGTATCGTTGTAGAGAGAGGGGGCTTACATTAATGCAAGGCATTCAAAAGAGACAGCTCAGGTAGGGCAACTGGGGACAACCCAGATCACTTCGGTGGATGACAGCCAGACCACCACCGCGCCCTGTGCCGCGGCTTTCTGTAGGTAGCAGTAGCCAGGAGGACAGGTCTCATTTAGGACAGAAAAACATCTGGTTGGTGCCAGGTTTCTGTAAGGCACATCAATCCAAACATCGTTCCAAATAGGGTCATGTATGAGGCAAGATTTGTTTGTGATGGATGTGCATTAAACAGTTCAATCTTTATGGTGGATGGAGCAGTGTGTCTCTGTATTGGTCGGAGTAGACTAAATCCACTCCACTTTTTCATCCCAGTTAGTGCGTAGTGTTGCCGTGGAAACTCCAGCGTTTTATTCCTATGATGGCAGCAGCCTGAGACGTGTTGGAGATGCGACGAGGGGTGCGCCAGACCAGATGGGATGTTGTTTTTCCGACCGGGAGAAACAAACTTTCGTCGCACTTCTGTGTATGTAGCGCGGCGGCGAAGGAGTCCAAGCTGTTTAATGACCGATATGCCCGATGGAGTGGCGTGGTTGTTGAAGTTCTTTATTTGGGTGAAGGAATACTTCAGCATCATGTCAGTCGTGGAGAGTGGTCTGTTAGCCGTTAGCAATGCCCGTGATGCACAGAAGAGGCAATCAGCCCCTAAGCAACCAGCAGTGACTTGTGAGGGGACCTCATGAACATCAGCAGTGACTTCGTTGAAAGTTCTCGGTGGCAGGGCATTGATGGATAGCTAGGTACGGGAACATTTCAATCCACAATGTTCAAAGTAGCAACAACACTAATATAACTTACTGAACGTAATACTGGTCGATAACGTACTGTAAAACCTAGTTGTATAGCAATCTGTTACACACAAAGATTTCGGTAACAGAGAGCAGCGAACAAACAACGCCAGCGTCCTCTCGTCCTGTCCCCTAAACACACTGTAAAAAACATCTCACTATCTGCTAGCTGCTGTCCTGAACACACATAAAAAACATCTCACTATCTGCTAGCTGCTGTCCCCTGAACACACTATAAAAACATCTCACTATCTGCTAGCTGCCTGTCCCCGAACACACTATAAAAAACATCTCACTATCTGCTAGCTGCCTGTCCCCTGACACAATGTAAAAAAGATTTTTTTTCCCCCGGACCACTACAAACTCACGGTCAAGCGTCGCCAGCCCTTCTATCAAACCATGGATTCAGAGTCAAGGGTCTGGTTTTTCCTGCTTCACCGGTAACACGCGGGGCGGGCTGAACCGCTTCTCTGGTACTCTATTGAGGAGAACACCATGAAGGATCGGATTAAACAACTGCTTGATGAACATGGACTGTTGGTTTGCTTAATCTCTTGACGTGTCCAGTTTAATTGCAGTGTTATCTGATATGATTACAGAGACTGTGGTTTTTGAATGACATCTCTGTCCTTTTTAATATAGCCTACGCTCCATAGGTTAATTAGGCCACTATTAGGTTAGTCTCCTTTCCTTGTGCTTGCTATTTTGTGCTTTTCTTTCCTGTTTATGTTGACGAGAAATGTGTTTATTTTAGGGTCAATTTTATGGAACCACATGCTGTTACATCCAGGCAACTAGGGCTGCTGTTCCTGTTTGCTCCCCGTGGCAATCTTGATCACAGACCTCTGAGGAACTTAACTTTGGATGCACTATTGTTAGGATTTACAAAGTGAAAGCTGAAAGCATGCTGGCTTTTCCACTCTACTTTCATTTAGAACAGGAGCTTTTTTGGAATTGTTAGTTTGGAACAGTGATGGTTTGATTGCACCCTAGCCTTACTTAAAAAGAGAAATGTTGACATTGCACTATTACAGAAGAAACACTTTGCTAAAGAGTGATACAGGCCCCTAGCAAACAGATCTCATCATACAGTGGATCCTCCTCACTAACTGAGTGGCCCATTATCTCAAACGGAATCTTCCACTTAAAGTTTTGTCCTTGGTCAGACAATACAGGCAGATGTGATTCCTACAATAGAGTTTTAGGAGTTTATAATTGTTTGTCACTGTTTGTGTTTCTAAAAAGTGCAACTTGGATTGGAAATGCATCCTTTGGAACCGATGTCTTGACTTGTCAATCATACTTGGACCCTTTCCTTTCTGGATGCATGTACATGGAGCTCTCCATGGCTCGGATAGGTGAGCCCAAGAAGGACTGTGGACCTTGGCTCAGCATTGCTGGATCTTGAAGTCCATGCTATAGCTTTCTCACTTCTATCTGTGTGTGTGTGTTTGGTCCCTTTCGTCTTATCCGGTCTCCCTGTCAATGGCCTGTTTGTTTTTGTTATTCTGTTTTCTGTGTCTTATTTGTGAGCTGGGGCATCGTTCTGTATTTGTGTTTTTTTGGTGTGTCTCCTCCTTCCTGTATTCCCTTTCCTTTGTTTGAGTGAAATCTATCACATTGTGAAAAGGTCAGTGTGTGTACTGTAGTTTTCTGTAAATTGTCATCAGGACCATGTTTTGCATTTTTTATTTGGCTCTTTAAATAAAAGAATTTGATCACAAAAAAAAGAGCAAAAGACTGTTTTTTGAAGCGTGACTGCTACCGTAGCCGTAACACGTACTTTGAACGCATGGTGTGAGAGAGTTGATTGCATATATGATCAACAAGCTAGGGCGAGAATTCCTACAAATAGGACCTTTAAAAGCAAGTAAATCTCCAGCCTAAAGCCATCTAAAATGAAGGTAGGATGCCATTTATTTTCCGACGCAGGGTTTCAGCTAAACCTGAAAGTATACGAACCAGACCCCTTCAAACGCCACTTCAGATAAACAGTTCAGCATGGCCAAATATAATTCACGTTTTATCAAACCATGAAAGGCTGGCCATAAGAGCAGATGTGGCCTCACTGCCAGACCCAAAAACAATGGCACAAGTAATTTGGTCTCCCTCAAGAAGAAGCAACAACTCTGGCACCTCCTCCTGCAATTTACTCCCTCTTGACACTCTTCTGATTGAAGACACTGGGCCATCTGTGGCCACACACACACAAACAGATTTCCTCATTTAGCTTATTTCCTAATAACCTTTTTTTTTTGCTCTTTTTAAAATACGTGCACTCATTTAGTCAAGTGACTGAACCGAGAAAGGTCAATGTATCATCCAGAGTTGGGTGAGCTACTGTAGGGAGGAAACTGCAGCTGGGATAATAGATTCACGTAGTGCTGGTGTGCTACTTAAGACCTCATAGTAAAGAGTCTAATGAGGTATGAGGCAGATCTCAATGAATACTTCTTCTTGGTGCACAATATTAAAGTCCTGATTCAGTCCAGACCTCTCATAATGATAGAACATAAAAAAGATCAGCTTAAGGCATGTTTGCAGCCTGATAAAACCTCTCCACGAGACTGTGCGCACCAGACCTATACTTATTGACAGTTTCCCTCCCTTTCCAATTAGGGTACATCAGACGGATACACTGATTAGCCGCCAGCCAGGAGCTTGGTTTCAATACACCCCTTAGCCTATCTCCCTTCTTTGCCATCCAAAATGTTCCCATTAACAGGTCTTAGTCACAGCACACATTTTGACTCTCACAGAGGAAATGTTCAGATCATCATTAATGATGCTCCATTCTGTCAACTGTCCCAGTAAGGCATGGCAGGCTGACAATGAGAAAGCATCCACAATACCAGGACCTGTAAAAGCTAATGAAATTCAGCAATCATTTATTTAATTATTTGACATTTCTGGACATAATATTGTGCTTAAGCATCTTCGTTGCTTATGCTACAAAATAAAATCAGAAGAAATTTACAAATATCAAAAAAAAATGCTATTTGGCGATATTATTGCACGCTCCCTTCCAATTAGTGACGTAATGGGTGTTGTTGCCAAAATCATAGCCAAAACTAAAGAAGCAGAGAACTCACCGGCATGGAAGCATCATCTATCTATCTGAGGTCAGGTACATGGATGCTTCTTTAGGACACCTGGCTTGCCCAGCCATCCTATGTTTGCTGTAAAGAGCCTGGGCTGGCGTGGAATCAGAGACTATGTTTCACTGCACGTACTGTTCCGTTTCTTCCCTTATTCCACTATTCTTGTCTCACCTTGCAAACGTTGGTTGTTTACTGCATCCATAGACAGTAACAGAGAGAGTAACTGTGGTAAAAAGGTACATTCTATTAGTTCAATTTGTTTCAATTTCTGTGGTTTTTGCAGGCGCAACACCCGACACACGTCGGTTGTCCCTGCTCGTTTTTTTGTTTTTTGCAGCTACGTCGCCGCCAAACCTGGCGCCGCTACCCGTGACCCAAGAAGCTACGGCTCCCTCTTCAACACAGTAGCCTGCGTGCTCTCCGCAGATGTATCTCTGCAGCAGCAGATATGGGTGTGTTTTGCGGTCCGTGGGCTTTGGACAGAGCGGAACACCTCTTCCTCTTGCCGATCAACTCTGCGCCTCGGTTGAGCTTCGGCACCCTCGTCGACCAATTCTTATGTAACTTTTTTAAATTAAAGGCTTAATTGTCCAAGTGAAGTCCAAGTAAAGCTATATTTACTTTCAGGCTATTAAAGCCGTATTTTTAACTATTTTTTTAGGTTACTCAAAAAGGATACCTCCTGTTAAGCCAGTTCATTTCAACTCTGCGTGAGACCAACAGATATTCAGTGTGTCACCCGGGTAAACGGACCATTCGTGTAGTGATTTTAAAATTAAGGCTGAAATGTCCAATAAAGCTAAGTTTGCTTATTAGCTGTAATATGACTAAATATAACGTTCCACACTCTTGGCTGTATTTTGCAAGAAATTCATGTGTGGGTCCCAGCATCAGCTCAGTGGTAGAACGTGGCCCATAGTCTAGTATCGCCAGACCAAGACAGCCAATAGATTGGAATTGAGCGTTGGTCCCTGACCCCATACCAAAACGACGTTCTTCTCACAAACTGGGTCCCGACTATCTCAACCCCTCACTACTTATTTATCTCAAGCCAGATTTCCTCTCCACCTGGTTTGTTGTTATTCATCAGTTGGAATGTAGTCCCAGCCTTCTTGGTTTCTCACCCTCGATGAAACACAAGGTCACCAAGAATACCAATGGCTCACCCCACATCCCAGGCCCATGACCAACAGTTTGTTTCGTTATCTTCCTGCCAACCCCAGGGCGTTAAAAAAGGAGTTGAAGCTCACTTATGACCTCTACCTTCCTTTTAACTTTATTAAGAGATTCTTTGGCGTCTCTGTCGTCCTGATCTACGGGTTTTTTACTAAGCTCAAACTTAATCTCTCTCAACCACAACAACGGG
>NC_045739.1:753120-766521 GCF_008692095.1 Etheostoma spectabile | reverse complement strand
ATATCTTGACTGTAGACAACAGGGTTGATGTTTTACAAGCTTTTTTATAAAATAAATTAAACTGTAAAAATTTCCTCAGGGCCCAGAGCGTTAAGACAACGTTTTTAAGGGATTAAAACGACCTTTACTTATGTTGCTGCGCACTGAGCTGTAGCTCCTCCGACTCTGAGTGCTGCTTTTTTCCCTGTACTCAGTCCACTCAATCCCCAGAAGTACTCTCTCTCCTTGCTATCGCACACCGGAAAATAATCAAACAATTAGTGTTTAAGGGGCGGCTCCGCTGCACGACTCCATGGCGACTGATGACGTGGCCGAGGGGGGTCCCAGAAAAGAAGAAGGAAAAATACTACGATGAAGAATGGTAAGGTGTACAATAACAGATAGCACCACGGGTGGCCGACGCGGAGAGGGCTACACTCGACACAAGTGCCTATAGGGAAGAGTCATATAATGCGATGCAAAGTGCAAGAAGCCCCACTATTACTTCAGCACGCGATGAAGAAGGACAAATGCACCTACAATTCAACGGATCCTGGCGTTGACAATCAATCCTTAGTATCAAATCACAGCCCAGTTGTAACTAGGATACACAATTGTAGGTAGCATAGTCTAAGAGCGTAGCGTGTAGAAGGTGTCCCGGAACTCACAGCCACAAGGGCACAAACAGGCAAGAGGGGCTGAAGGAAAAAAGTATGGCACTGAAGACAAGTCACGAGTCAGATGTATAGTGTACTTTACAAAGGATTCTCAGGACTACAGCAACCCATCTGGCAGGGACAATGATTTATAGCCTCGCGGACAGCTATTCGCTTCTTTTTTTAGACGGAGCCCCCCCCCGGGGTCCCTTAGAACAAAAACTAACGGTGCGCAGGTTCCTACTCGTAATAAACATAGCAAAGTAGGAAATGATATTCACAGATTCAACTTCTGGTCAATACTCTATAGTGAACTGACTTAAATCCCAACTGATTTTCTTTCCTACGTATAAGTTCACAATGAATTAACAAACTAATTTTGCCATCAAAACGAGTCGTCCTCCCCCCTGGAGATAATAGATTTATAATTATTATCTTATTTAATAGGATCTCTAGTGGCCACCTGTGTGCTTAGATGATATAACTACAACACCAACACAAAATCTCTTAATTTAATGATTAAATCAGGTGGTGTCTCCCCTAGACAGTACGTCTGTAGTACAACATAGCCGACGTTCTAATTAAGGTAAAATATACTATATATAACTAAGATAATCTTTCTATTTAGTTTTACTTAGGAATCTTTGGCACGGATTGTTATGAATCTTATCTCATCGACCCCACGGGTCTTCGTAACTTCTTTCTTTTTCTCTCACTTTTCTTTCTCTCTGTTGGACGGGCAAACATGCCTGCTCGCAGTGCTGTTGCCGCATTTATAATCACCTTGGACACTTACAAAAAACCCTGCGGATGCATCATCTATGGTTCAATGTTTTTTTTCTGGGAATACCATTTTTCTCTGCAGATCTGCCCTCTCCCACCGGCACATTGTGGTTTCCTATCTGAGGGGTGCTGGAAACACAACTGCTCTCCACAAGAAGCTTTCACACAGTGTTGTCATGTCCGAGCACCCCTTCTCTTCCTCTGTTCTCGTAATCGCCAGACTCGACCAACCCCTCATAGACTGGCTCAGGTCCTGCCTCGAACCGTCTTATTTATGCTGTTACAGGTTGTAGACTCCAGGAGGACTTGCCTGTCCTTGAGCCACTGAGCTCCTCTCTTCCTCTCCAATTTCATCTGTGTCATCCAATGTCCCAGACATCCTTGTTTCCTAGCGTGGCACTACATCATTGTGGCGCTATCGCCGTGAAACCTGCTCCACGCCCTACTATCCCCTGCTGGCTGCAACCCGCTATGCCCTCGGCATCTCTTCTACATCCTGCTACACCATGAACTACTACAACTACGGATTTCAGTCACTGTTCTTATCTTTTAACCGTGACTGTTTATTGCCACTATTCATTCCAACCCAACCGCACCGTCATACCCCACCTACAAGAGCCTGGTTCTGTCCAAGTTTTTTCCCTTTTCCGTTCCCCTCGCCACTGTTCACTACATGCTTGCTCTTTGGTTTTGCTTGCGTCTCTCTTTGTATCGTAATGCTTTCCTTTTTACTGTCAGTGGGATTACTGCAGGTGTGTCTTTTCATTGTATTACTCCATGTTTTTTTTTTTCTATGTTTGAATTGTGTGCATGCCCACATTTTCTGTTTGTATAAATGTGTGTGGTGTGTAAGCGATAAAGGGGATATTAAAAGTAAACGTCAGTTGGCAACAATTACATACTGATTTGCAGTCTTCTACTTGGCGTGCGTCGCGTGATCACTGTTGACGTTCCCCTGCAGCTGACTGTAGAATGACAGGCAGAGATTCCATGTGATCGTCCCCTGTTTTAGTGTTTGGTGGAGGCTCTAAGAGACTAATCGCAGTGACGCTAATTTTCATTTTTAGCTTTTTAATCTCTAATGTTAGCAAATAGAAATAATACATGATAAAAAAATATATCTTTCATCCATCCACACACTTCACTACACTTTCAAACAGGCACCGCCCCTTTACAAGACGCAGTGTGTAACGTTTTCATATTCGTTGGGGGCTGCTTGGAAAATGGCCCTTCGTTAGTAAGAGGATCTTTTGCTGGCAGTCTGCTTCAGTGGTTAGTTAGCTGGTTTACTGACTACTGATAAAAACTTTACGGGAGAACACCAGACATAACTCGAGACCTCCCTTTTCTGCGGGCTTTTGGCCCGGATCAATAGCCGGTGTACGTCACAAGTTGGTACCCCTACACAACCTAACAATCGAACCGTGGCTCTGCAAATAGACACACAGGAGGGACTTTTTGGTGGAACTTTGTACGTTCACAAGTAAGTTTAGGGGTCGTCCCCAGAAAAGCCTCGATGGTCAGATATTCTAGCTAACTGTCTGGATTACCTGCAGAGATCTGAGGACCAGGTACCATAGTCCTCAGATTGGACAGATAGTCTTAGCTAGCTGTCTGGATTTACCCTGCAGAGATCTGAGGACCAGGTACCATGTCCTCAGATTGGACAGATAGTGCTAGCTAGCGGTCTGGATTACCCCGTCAGATCTGAGACCAGGTAACCATAGTCCTCAATTGGACAGATGTAGCTAGCTCTTCTGGATTTCCCTGCAGATATCTGAGGACCAGGTAACCATAGTCCTCACATTGGACAGATAGTTAGCTAGCTGTCTGGGATTTACCCTGCAGAATCTGAGGACCAGGTAACCAGAGTCCTCAATTGGACAGATATCCTAGTAGCTGTCTGGATTTACCCTGCAGAGATGCTAGGACCAGGTAACCTAGTCCTTATCGAAAGCCACCAAGGTTTAGACGGTCAACACAAAGTAAGCGGAGTGTGCGTGACGTCCATGAAATCTGAAACAATCCCGGAAAAGAAAGCCATAGATATTGTACTATGGTGGGTGGTTTAATCAAAAACAAAAAAGAAGTTTCCATTCATAAATTTTTGGTTAGGGAAACAGAAACAAAAACTTTGCAAAAAAGCGACAGATTATTCCAAAAAAGTTGTTTGCGAAAGGGACTATTAAAGGTTGGATTCCAGGATTTCACCCGGGAGAACAAGACGAGGGTTAAACTGGTTACAACGAAGTCTACTGGTGAACCCTCACACTGTACTTTTGTTGTTGCCTTTGTTAGTCCTCAGAAATCCGCCGCAGGTTGGAACACCAAACAACAAGAGAAAAGTAAAAGACACTTGGCAAAAATGAGGGACATCTGCGGAATTTCGGCCTTGATAAGGAAATAACGTTGTTGTATACGAGACACGAAGGCAATTTAGTGTATTTCCTTTCTCTCTACTCACTTAAACAAGTGCATTGGAATTGACGTAGTCTTCTAAATGCTTACTCCAAACTACTATTTTCCCCTAAAGCTCTGTCGCTCCATGATTTTGACTCAGACAACTCATTTATGATATTCAGTAGTTTGGAAAAGAATTCTGATTTGACCAACTCCTTTACAAACCACCTAAGGGCCAAAATAGAAATCAATTTGGATTCATCTCTCTTCAAGCACATTGGTTCAATGTACGTTCAGAATACCATCTTCAGAAAGAAAACAGTGTAACAATTATGATACAAATTCACGACACCAATAAAACAGATGAGCGTTTTCACAGAATAAATACTAATATTTGCAACAGTAGAGAAAGATCACTTGAAGGACAGCAGGAATGCAAAGAATCCAAAATACATTTGTATTACCTACACCCCCTGCCTTCCATATTCCTCTCTTTCTCTGCCTTCATCATTTCCTTCCTTTGTGTCCTGTTCCTCTGTTTGATTTTGCTCCTCTCCATCCCGAGGCGATCACAGAGCTGCTGTCGATGTATCATCAGACGCCTGCTGCTCTCTCCTCCCCGCAACATGTTAGCTCACAAATTCCCCTGCCGCTTATCCTCGCTTTTTCTTTGTCCTTTTTCTGTCATCCTTTATCATTTTACTTTGTCTACACTTCCGTCCATCCCTTCTCATCGCCAGCACTACACACATTTCAGATTTTCTGCTCCGCTCCACTCTTCAATTCTTGACCATTATTTGCATATTGATAGCATTATCCTTGGTTGACACTCTGAAGTGCAGTCTAATGTTGTCTTGTTTTTTTTTTATCTTTCTTTGTCATCTCTCATTCTAAGCATCTTCGAAGCCACACGTGTCACTGGTGTTCTGCACAGCGGACTGAGCCTTATTGAGCTTCAGCAGCTCTGAAGTGCCTGTTGCAGCCTTGGAGTGTGGGACTGTGCAAGCAAACACCAGTAGCCCAATTTTCCACCACACGACAAAAGCAAAATGTTTATTAAGTACAACATGCAGGAACTGATATTCCACAAACTCTGTGGCCTATGGCGCAATCAATCCCCCATTACATGTGTCGGTGTGCTCTCGTTCTCACAACAGGTGCCAGTAAACATTTCCATAGTCTGTTCTTGAATGCCAGCTCCCGCCCACCGAGCTCCATGTGACAACGAGGTAAGAAAATACAATATTATTAACAGAAAAGTTATGATTTTTGGCGTTAAAACATTGGAGTGGAAGTGAATGTGAGGATTTACTAAGCATGAAGATTAGCTTTGGGCCTTGTAGGCCTTAATGACAGGACACAAGGACAGGAATCGGGAGAGAGAGAGAGGGGAACGATAAGCATAAAGAGGCCAGTGTTAGAATCGACGTGCAGTCACTGCGGAAAGACCTAAGAGTCGTTATAACCCATGTCAAAGGCTCCAGTCGCACACTCACCAGGTGATGTCCGGGGGCACCTGAGCTGGTAGACATTTCGCCATTAATTTTTCTTGCATTTTTTTTGACTACCACCACCTTACTACCACTAGTTTATAGTTACTTTTTGGAATCCATGGTCAATAAACATCATTTATATTGAATTAATAAAGCAAATTATGAATTATTTTTGACTAATAAACAATGAAGTGATCAATTGTATTTGCAAAGAGCGTTGCATGGAATCCATACTTGTGAATGTAGTAATTTGGTTAAAAGAAGGCCCTATTTTTTCTTTCTTGTTTTAAGATATTTTTTGGGGGATTTTCTGCCTTCAATTGACTGACAGCTCGATGCAAAGGGGGGAGACGCAGGAAATTGTCACAGTTCGGACTCAAACAACATTTTTAAAAGGAGTCAATTTGTACCGAGGACAACAGGAGGGTTAACAACTTATGATTAAATGTGAACCTCCAAAGACTGTCAGCTGAATCTCCCCTCTTTACGAGCTTTAAAGTTTAGTTCAGTGTTTATGAACCCCAAAACGTTACTGTTCTGGTTTCACTTTCAGCGCCCTCATAGCGTCGTTTCCAGTCTAACACAGGCCGCTGTAAACCGCCACTACTACCTACTCAGCACAGACAGAGCCAGAGAGAGGCTCGCTGGAACACAGAGTGAAGCATACAGCAGCTCTACACAGACATATGTCTCTCAAGGTGAGACCAAAAACAAAGCTAATAGAGAAACAATGGACTTACATTTGCCAGTTGGTCAAAACAAGTCTCCAAATGAAGGATCAGTTGCTCCGTCTTTCGGGATGTGGACATATTGTTTGGTTGCCCCCCAAAATGTACTGTGGTTTAGAGTTTGATGATTTATGGATGGATGTCTTTACAATCAAAAAGTGTTTGGTCACAACTCATTTTACAGGTTTTACAATGTTTGCCTGGGTTCCTCTACAGCTGTGCGTGTGTGTGTTCTCCACTAGTCAAGTACACAAGAAGACTCTGTCCACTTCCTCCCACTCAACCAACACACAACCACAGAAAACCCCAGTCCCACTGCCAGATCAGTGACCTGGTGGTCAGTCACACAGCACTGGACCCGTCTCTTTGCTCTCTAAATATTCCTCTGATTAAGGCTTGTGAAGGTTATGTGGTTTACTGCTACAGTAGACAAACTTTCTGACCTTCCAATTACAGAATGCAACTTTAATGTTCAGATCCAATTGCTCTGCAGTATCATCAAGCATGCTTGATAGCCAGGCAAGCTGTCATTTAGAGCATTCAATTTCTTTTTTTTTCCATTTTGAAGCAATCTTTCTGACACTTCAATTTATGAAATAAATGTTATACCTGTATGCAGTCATGCTTGCAATGTTACCGTTTCCCATTGAGATTCATAAAATAGCTCCTACTAGTCTCAACTATAAGATCCCCTTGAGAACAGTATTCACGGTGTACTGGACACATGATTCAGCTAATTCAAGGCTGTTTTGAGATGGCTAAACTCAAAAGATGTTCAGCCTGATGGGAAAGATGCTTCTGTTGCAGTGCATACATGTTATTTCGGTGGCTTTTTAGGCTTTTATTCAATTTTTTCAAGTGTCCCCTCCTAATGGGCACTAAAAGTTGCATGAATATGTGTGCAGAGTAGGGTTTTAAGCACGCCTGTAAGCATGACTGTGTTAGATTATTGGACAGAAAACATTGCAATAACATGTTATTTCTGACAAAAAATTATGTTTGCTTGGGTAAATAAACACAAATAACAACACAAAAAATGTAATATTCAGCAAGTCCGGTACAGCCGACTCTGGAGATGATATCCAATCTCTTTTCTGCTTCTTTATAATTTTTTTTTTTAAATTGCTCTTTTCCCTACACTTCTCCTACACACATTTGTTTTGAACCCTTTGACACAATCAAATAATATATTCTTTACCATAGACATGAGCTTTTCTTCTCTTGGCAACTGTTTTACACTTGTGATAATATAAAGTGGGCGACTGGGGTTGTGTTAGTGGTTGGACATTTTTGTTGAATTTTGTCCAGATGACCCTAAGGACTGTCAAATCTGACTCCATGTTAATTAATTCCCACGCCCTCTTAATCAGATTAATCAGACCACAGGATCAATCATGAGACGAAGAGTTCGTTCAGCAGATTTACTGAGTACAGCTTCAAGTACACCCCCATTGTGGGTTCACAACCAGCATCAGACATTTAGTCATACATTGTAAATAATAGCCGTCCAACATCCCTAACCTCATCAATCATATTTTTTGAAGAAGTTGTATTTCTACAGGGCAAATAATTTACTAGTAATTTTTTGTAGATTCAAAGAAACCAACAGACAAACAGTCATGACATGCATGTTGCTCTTCGTTTCTGTTGTGTTTATTGTGAATTAGTGATTCTGGTGAGATAATGTGTCATTATGATTACAGTAATTACGCTATAACATGTCAAAGAAAAATATGAATAACATACAACCACCCAATTTTTTTGTTGTCGACACTGAATGTAGAGTGCCTTGTTCCAGGGAGTGGTCATATCGGTATCGTCCTGACCTCTTACAGAATTCACCTGGTCCCTACTACCGTCTACATGGCAAATGGTGAATTCACTTGGATCACACTCGTCGTCAGGCCAGAACATTTCTTTTCCCATTTTGCAAATCGCACAGTCTCATCTCCCAGGGCAACACAGTCTCACCCCCGACTCGTGGTCGAGCACCCCTGGTGTCAAGTTCCAGAAAATCTACCTTTTGTGTTTTGTTTTCCGTCGTGGTGGCCCGTCAACATTCATGTTAATTCCTCATCTTGGATATGGACGAAAGGAATCTACACTTAGTATTCTTCTGGGGTGGGGTGTGGACTTGTTCGACCGCTGTTTTCTGCTGCTGCCGTGACTGGGCTCATTCCATTTCAAATAACATTACTGACACAATACATGAAACTGTAGACGTTAAAAAACATCAATATAAATGCTTGTTTCATCTCTTTCGTCGCCACCACCGGTGGTCTTGATTCCGTTTTGGGGTCTGATGGTTCTCATACCCTATATCGATATACAAATTCCGTATAGCAATTGAGTCTAATCGACAAAGACTTTGCCATTGTATTTGAGCTGAATAATATATATGTACAATAAATATTTGCACCTTGCAACATGTCTCTCTCCTATTAATACATTTCACTGAACCCCTTTTGTTTCCTGACCTAATTTTTTATAGGTCAGAGAAGACTTTCTAACCTTTAGATGGAACTTTGAAGAAGAAGCAGCATCCCTGGCAGTTAAACCTCAAACTGCAAAACATTTTGGCTTTAGCAAAATTTCTCAGCTGCAGCTGAAATGACACAGACATTTATTTTGAGCAACTGTGCCAAATCCAAGCAACAACATCTTCTATCTCATTGTGGAATTTGCATAATATTGAGCTTGCTTACTCAATAATCTTTGCTAGAACTGTTTGTCTGAGGCTGACAGGGTTTTTTTCTGGACTGGTGACTTTTAGGATACACCACTGCCGATTCGCCTGTGACCTGATCCTTTTCATCCGAGACCTGACGCCTTTTCTTTGAGTCTGACATCCTTTTCTGAGATCTAAGGATGCCCTAAAATGTAACACTGTAACCTGAACCATTGTTGACGCATGTGCAGGTCGCAAAAAACTAATTATGTTGCACTATGTCTGACATCTTGCCATGCCAACGTTGCAGTAAAGATTGCATAATGCCCTTTATATACATTTGCCGTCAGTTTCTTTGATTGTGCGTGTTGTTACATCTTACATGTTTCATCCCACTTATTTTAAAGGCTAAGTGGAGAGGCTCCGTTCCCCTGTTTGGAGCTGGCTGGGTGAATGTGACCGTGCTCGATACACCGGGATTTTTTGTGGATCGACTCTCGCTGTGGATACTTTTTTTAGTGTCATTGGATATGTCAAATAAGATCCTTTTTCCTAAGTGTCTTACCATTTTAGTGGGATGTGCTTTTGGAGAAGCAAATCATGCCGGTCTCCGCTGCACAACGATATATACAACACACACTCAATGCAAACTCCGTCTAGGAGCCATTGTTAGGGAAATATTTATAGTTTTATGGGACTATGGTATTTATGGTTAGGGGAGCCAGACATCATGCCTCTGGCCTTCTGTCACTTCACTGCTAAATGATACTATACCACCTGAAATAGTGGCACTTTTAAGGTAATGAGATTCATCCATCTGTGATCTGCACCGCCATACAAAAAGCACGACAAGTTTATGTCTGTCATCGGTTGTTTTTGAAGCAATGATTCACAACCTCTATTTTACCTTTAACATTTTCACACCCTCCCTACCCCTAACTCTGTCATTCTTTCCCTCGACATGGCACAGCATTTGTCAAACTGTATGGCTATATATACATATGTGGACCAGCATTTAGAATAACTAAGCAACATATATTAAAATTGGAAAGGATCTGTCCTTACTTTTGCCACAGACAATGACTCACTGAGTTGGAGCATTCCTTCAGCTTGGATGCTGATGAAACTCTCCGTTTGAATCATCAGTTCCATGATGAACACTGTGTATAATTAATTTTTCTGAGATGTGTCCCTGTTGGCTAAACCACAGCTGCGCTGATGAATTAATAAAAGGTAAATTTGACTTAGATAAGTGAGTAATCAACTGCCATAAAGCTGATTGCGAATGCTTGGTTATTAAAAGCTAGCCATTAGTGATTTCCATTAGCTACACACGTGTTTACCCTATAACAGCGCTGTGAAAAGGCCCCCGCAACAGCAGAGCTGAATTTACAACGTAAACTCACCAGGTGAGTATGGTTGGTCGGGTACACAATGTATGTTAAATCTCTTCTCGCCCACCCTTATGTATGCTTTTGACTACCAATGATCCACTTTTAGCATTAACTTGCATTGTGTTTGGATTATTGGTGTGCATCAAATATTACATTTTTCAATTCAAATCAATAACTACATCGGTGCTGGGACTGGTTCTTAACTACCACAAATGCACACTAGATTGTTATTCTAACAAAAAAAATGTGTTCTTTCACAAATATGTGCGCATTCTGTATAATTACTTCCACCAACTAATCAATATATTCTCATACGAGTAATTTGCCATTCAGAATCCCTCAGAATCCATCACGCGATTTGCTCAAATGGCGGCAGCCTGTTGCCCTACATCTTTAAAATACATTAGGCCAAAGGGACATAACCCAGAATGGGAAGGGCTAGAAGTAATATTCAGTTGGTTGTCATATACAATTTCACTGCTAAATGGAGGGAATTCTTACACAATGTAGCTTTAAAGTCCCAGATACCTATAGTTTGCCTCTCCTTTTCCACCTTTTCACACCCATACTGTTACTGTTACTATTTACTGCTGGCGCTTTTATCCAAATGCATAATCATTATGATTCACGATTATTGTAAACAATAAAGATGGTAACACATGGTGAGGTACTATATTCTTAATGTAAATGTTGTTCTTATATAGCGCTTTTCTAGTCTCAAGGATTACTCAAAGCCTTTTACATAGTAAAGGAACAATTCACCATTCACCCACGTTACACACTGATGGCACAGTTTGGGGGAAATCGGGGTTCAGTGCTTGCCCAAGGACACTTTGACATGGAACCACCACCTTCCAATTGGCAGTACCTCTGCATTCTATCTATGATCAACTGCCGGTATGTGCTGGATATCCACTCTTTTGGCCGTATGTCTGTCACCTTTCTCTTTCTTTGTGTTGCATTCTAATTTCTGTGATTTCTGGTGGTTACTGCTCCTCAGATCTCTGCAGGTAAATCCAGACAAATCAAACAACCTTTAACATAAACAAGTTCTACCAACTGTAGTGGGGCATCTTGAACGAAACATTTTCGAACAGGATTTCCTTTGGTCTGGTTTTAGAACATACATGCAAGCATGGAGTGAAAGTCCACGAAGTGACACCTGCACAGCACCCGTTTCAGATTATCCCATATTAGTCGTATGGCGTGATTCTAAAATGCATAAAAATAGCAATTCATTATCCAGGTTATCCCCTTTTATTTGTACACTATGCTTTTCATACATCTGAGACCCATCTGCTGGGACTAGCCAGAAGATACCCAGAAGGTCTGGCAATGCGAGCCTTCGATACCGTTACTTCTCAGAGCAGAAAAGCGACAGCTGGTGTATATATCGTATATGTATAGAATGGGGGGCTAGGGTTGGAGTGGAAGTTTCCCCCACAATGTTAGAAGAGGAGTAGATTTTCCCCTTCAAATATATGAAAGACAATGCACACAAAGGAAATAAAAATGTTTATTCCCTGTAAAAAACATGTCCTATCTGCTACTCCTGTCCCCTGCACACTGTAAAACATCTCCTCACTATCTGCTACTGCCTGTACGTAGTCGTCAATTAGTCTGTCAGTCATCCATAATCCAGTCCGGGTATTAGCGGGGTCTCAGTGACGGCTGAGAATTGTATCCAGAGTTTTCATTGATTGTCCGAGGTTTAACGGAGCCGCGGTTAACCTCTGACCCGAGACACTCGCCCACGAGTAAAATACCTTGGTTCATAGTTTAATACTTTTGAACGATACAAGCGATTTACTCACTTTCGGTTTCTTTAATCCTGACGTTTTCGGCTTTACGGCGGTCTTTCCGTCTTTCTAGCCTCTACAGGGATTTTCTACCAGCCTGGAACTTCCCCTCTTTGGGCTTTAAATCCATACTGTTATATCCAAGATTGTTCCACTTTATATCCATAATCATGCGTTTTGGCTCATCTCTGCCACTGAATCGTTCGTCTACTCCCTGCTCTCCCCCTCTGTGTCTGTCCTGTCTATTTTTCAGGAAGTGCATGCCCATATATGGAGATAAAGCACCCTCTTGTATGGAAGGCCGAGGGGACAAAATGCCTTAATCCTATGGAAGGCAAATGTGCACTATTTGGACACATATTTGTTGTATACTTGCTGTGTTGTGTATATCAATAAATATGACTTATTATTATTATTGGCAATAAGTTAAATGTCATGACAGCAAAACGTCTTGACTTTTTGAAAAAATGCATATATTTGTTCAACTGTATAGTTAAAATGATTATTTCTTCACAGTGTGACTCCCAAGACATATGAGATATGTTTTAGAATGGAAATGGCTTAGGTTTTACTTATATGTCTGTGATATCAATACATATCTGGAAGATCATTTTGTATTTTTTATTTATCTTTAAGGCCCTACAACCATTTTTAACAGTAAGTGACCCTCACTGCCAGCCCAAATATTCATAACCAGTTTGTCCTAAAAAATGATGTTCATATCTGACTGTAGACAACAGGTTGATGTTTACAAGCTTTTTTATAAAATAAATTAAACTGAAAAAATTTCCTCAGGGCCCAAGCGTTAAGACAACGTTTTTAAGGGATTCAACCCTTTACTTATGTTGCTGCGCACTAGACTGTAGCTCCTCCGACTCTGAGTGCTGCTTTTTTCCCTGTCTCATCCACTCATCCCCGAAGTACTCTCTCTCCTTGCTATCGCACACCGGAAAATAATCAAACAATATGGTTTAGGGGCGGCTCCGCTGCACGACTCCATGCGGGATGCACGTGGCCGGGGAGAATGTAAATGATGAAGAGGAGGGCCAAGGACTGACCCTGGGGGACTCCGCGGTGACTGTGTGTTGCCGGGACCTTGCGCTTCCAAGTGAAAGTACTCTGTTCGTGTCCGTAGGTATGATTTTTAAACCAGTTCAGAGCATGTCAGTGAGTCACAGTGGCTTGGTGGCTGGTTGAGGGTATGTCATGATTCACAGTGTCAAAGCAACAGACAGATCGAGGAGCATGAGAGGGACGGTGAGCCAGCATCAGCTGCATTCGTAGGTCGTTTGTGACTCTGACCAGGGCTGTTTCGGTGCTGTGAGCAGAGCGGAAACCAGACTGAAATTTTTCAAAAAGGTTGTCAGCTTGAGGTGGTCCTGGAGATGAGCGGCAACAACTTTTTCCAGTACTTTGGAGAGGAATGAGAGATTGAAAATGAGCATGTAATTTGTAAGTGTCTCTGGATCAATGGTGGTATTTTTCTGAGTGGTCTGATTGC
>NC_045739.1:731351-753095 GCF_008692095.1 Etheostoma spectabile | reverse complement strand
AGTTTTAAGGGCAGATGGAACATTGCCAGACTGGAGGGAGTGGTTTATTACAGTGGTAGTCAGAGGGCTTGGGGGAAGAGGTGTTTGCTTTGACTAGAGCTGTAGGAAAGGGGTCGAGGGCACAGGTGGTGGGTTTCATCCTTTGAATGATCTTCTCAACCTCTTGCTGGGAGATTTCTGGAAAGCAGTGTAGGGACTGGGGGACTGCAAGCTGTGAGTGGACAGTTGGGCTGGCTAGTGTTGAGGATCCAGGAAAGGAAGAGTGGATTGAGTCTATTTTTGTTTTGAAAAAGTCCAGGAAATTGTTACAGTGCTCTTCTGTAGTTTCTGCGGGGTGAGGGGGTTTGTGGTTTGAGAAGATGATTTATGGTGGAGAACAACTGCTTGGAGTTTCCTGGGCTGTTTCTGATGACATTTGAGTAGAACTGTGACCGTGCCTCTGTAAGTGATTTTGAGTAATCCTTTTGGTGATCCCGAAAAGCTACCTTGTGCACAGTGAGACCTGTGGCTTTGTATCTTCGCTCTATGGCATGCCCTGATGCCTTCATTTTCCGTAGCTCACTGGTGTACCAGGGAGCTGATCGGGAGATAGTGACTGTTCTGGTTGTGACCTGGGCGTGGAGATCCAGGATAGTCTTTAGGGTGTTGTTGTAGTAATCCACAGAGTCCATGGCTGTTAAACAGTTTGCAGACAGGAGATGTCGGAGGTCTGATGTCAGAGTCTCTGGGTTGATGTTTTTCAGATTTCTGAAGCAGATTTGTTGTTTGGGCTTGATGAGGGTGGACAGTGAAGACATCTTCATGGAAATAGCCTTGTGGTCGGAGACACCCAGATCATAGACCAGAAGATTGCTGAGATGAGCAGAGTTTGTAATGACCAGGTCGAGTGTGTGCCCCCTGGTGTGAGTGGGGACATCGACAAGTTGTGTCAGATTAAAACAGTCGAGTAATTGGAGGAATTCTGCTGCAAAACGGCAGGTGGGAGAGTTTACATGAATATTCATATCTCCAAGGACTATGATATTGGCAGACATTGTACCAAATGGTGAGAGAAGGTTGGTCATCTCTGGGATGAAAGATGAGTTTGGTTTGGTAGCCGGTAGATGAGAAGTATCGTTGTAGAGAGAGGGGGCTTACATTTAAATGCAAGGCATTCAAAAGAAGACAGCTCAGGTAGGGCAACTGGGGACAAGCCCAGATCACTTCGGTGGATGACAGCCAGACCACCACCGCGCCCTGTGCCGCGGGCTTTCTGTAGGTAGCAGTAGCCAGGAGGACAGGTCTCATTTAGGACAGAAAAAACATCTGGTTGGTGCCAGGTTTCTGTAAGGCACATCAAATCCAAACATCGTTCCAGAATATGGTCATGTATGAGGCAAGATTTGTTTGTGATGGATTGTGCATTAAACAGTTCAATCTTTATGGTGGATGGAGCAGTGTGTCTCTGTATTGGTCGGAGTAGACTGAAATCCACTCCACGTTTTCCATCCCAGTTAGTGCGTAGTGTTGCCGTGGAAACTCCAGCGTTATTAGTCCTATGAGTGGCAGCAGCCTGATGACGTGTTGGAGATGCGACGAGGGGTGCGCCAGACCAGAGGGATGGGATGTTGTGTTCCGACCGGGAGAGAACAAACTTTCGGTCGCAACTTCTGTGTATGTAGCGCGGCCGGCGAAGGAGTCCAAGCTGTTTAATGACCGATATGCACGATGGAGTGGCGTGGTTGTTGAAGTTCTTTATTTGGGTGAAGGAATACTTCAGCATCATGTCAGTCGTGGAGAGTGGTCTGTTAGCCGTTAGCAATGCCCGTGATGCACAGAAGAGGGCAATCAGCCCAGTAAGCAACCAGCAGTGACTTTGGGAGGGGACCTCATGAACATCAGCAGTGACTTCGGTTGAAAGTCTCTCGGTGGCAGGCAGTGATGGATAGCTAGGTACGGGAACATATTCAATCCACAATGTTCACAAGTGAGCAACAACACTAATATAACTTACTGAACGTAATACTGGTCGATAATCGTACTGTAAAACCTAGTTGTATAGCAATAACTGTTACACAAAAGATTTCGGACAGAGAAGCAGCGAACAAACAACGCCAGCGTCCTCTCCGTCCTGTCCCCTAAACACACTGTAAAAAACATCTCACTATCTGCTAGCTGCCTGTCCCCTGAACACACTATAAAAAAACATCTCACTATCTGCTAGCTGCCTGTCCCCTGAACACACTATAAAAAAACATCTCACTATCTGCTAGCTGCCTGTCCCCTGAACACAATGTAAAAAAGATTTTTTTTCCCCCGGACCACTACAACTTCACGGTCAAGCGTCGCCAAGCCTTCTATCAAACCATGGATTCAGAGTCAAGGGTCTGGATTTTTTCCTGCTTCACCTGGTAACACGCGGGGCGGGCTGAACCGCATTCTCTTGTTACTCTATTGAGGAGAACACCATGGAAGAAGATCAGGATTAAAACAACTGCTTGATGAACATGGACTGTTGGTTTGTCTTAATCTCTTGACGTGTCCTAGTTTAATTGCAGTGTTATCTGATATGATTACAGAGACTGTGTTTTTGAATGACATCTCTGTCCTTTTTAATATAGCCTACGCTCCATAGGTTAATTAGGCCACTATTAGGTTAGTCTCCTTTCCTTTGTGCTTGCTATTTTGTGCTTTTCATTTCCTGTTTATGTTGACGAGAAATGTGTTTATTTTAGGGTCAATTTAGTATGGAACCACATGCTGTTACATCCAGGCAACTATGGGCTGCTGTTCCTGTTTGCTGCCCCGTGTCAAATCTTGATCACAGACCTCTTGAGGAACTTAACTTTGGATGCACTATTGTTAGGATTTAACAAAGTGAAAGGCTGAAGCATGCTGCTTTTCCACATCTACTTTCATTTAGAACAGAGCTTTTTTGAGAATTGTTAGTTTGGAACAGTGATGGTTTGATTGCACCCTAGCCTTACTTAAAAAGAGAAATGTTGACATTGCACTATTACAGAAGAAACATTTGCTAAAGAGTGATACAGGCCCCTTAGCAAACAGATTCTATCATACAGTTGGATCCTCCTCAGCTAACTGAGTGGCCATTATCATCAAACGGAATCTTCCACTTAAAGTTTTGTCCTCTTGGTCAGACAATACAGGCAGAATTGTGATTCCTACAATAGAGTTTTAGGAGTTTATAATTGTTTGTCACTGTTTGTGTTTCTTAAAAATGTGCAACTTGGATTGGAAATTGCATCCTGTTGGAACCGATGTCTTGACTTGTCAATTCATACTTGGACCCTTTCCTTTCTGGATGTCATGTACATGGAGCTCTCCATGGCTCGGATAGGTGGAGCCCCAAGAAGGACTGTGGACACTTGGCTCAGCATTGCTGGATCCTTGAAGTCCATGCTATAGCTTTCTCACTTCTATCTGTGTGTGTGTGTTTGGTCCCTTTCGTCTTATGCCGGTCTCCCTGTCAATGCCTCGTTTGTTTTTGTTATTCTGTTTCTCTGTGTCTTATTTGTGAGCTGTGGGCATCGTTCTTGTATTTGTGTTTTTGTTGTGTCTCCCTCCTTCCTGTATTCCCTTTCTTTGTTTTGGAGTGAAAATCTGATCACATTGTGGAAAAGGTGCAGTGTGTGTACTGTAGTTTTCTGTAAATTGTCATCAGGACCAATGTTTTGCATTTTTATTTGGCTCTTTAAATAAAAAAGAATTTGATCACAAAAAAAAGAGCAAAAGACTGTTTTTTTGAAGCGTGACTGCTACCGTAGCCGTAACACGTACTTTGAACTGCATGGTGTGAGAGAGTTGATTGCAATATATGATCAACGCTAAAGGGGAGAAATTCCTACAAATAGGACCTTTAAAAGCAAGTAAATCTCCAGCCTAAAGCCATCTAAAATGAAGGTAGGATGCCATTTATTTTCCGACGCAGGGTTTCAGCTAAACCTGAAAGTATACGAATCCAGACCCCTTCAAAAGCCACTTCAGATAAACAGTTCAGCATGGCCAAATATAATTCAACGTTTTATTCAAAACATGAAAGGGGCTGGCCACATAAAGAGCCAGATGTGGCCTCACTGCCAGACCCAAAAACAATGGCACAAGTAATTTGGTCTCCACTCAAGAGAAGAAGCAACAACTCTGCACCTCCTCTCTGCAATATTACTCCCTCTTGACACTCTTCTGATTGAAGACACTGAGGCCATCTGTGGCCACACACACACAAACAGATTTTCCTGCATTTAGCTTATTTTCCTAATAACCTTTTTTTTTTGCTCTTTTTAAAATACGTGCACTCATTTAGTCAAGTGACTGAACCGAGGAAAGGTCAATGTATCAGTCCAGAGGTTGGGTGAGCTACTGTAGGGAGGAAACTGCAGCTGGGATAATGATTCACGGTAAGTGCTGGTGTGCTACTTAAGACCTCATAGTAAAAGAGGTCTAATGACAGGTATGAGGCAGATCTTCAATGAAGTACTTCTTCTGGTGCACAATATTAAAGTCCTTGATTCAGTCCAGACCTCTCATAATGATAGAAACATAAAAAAAAGATCAGCTTAAGGCATGGTTTGCACTGCCTGATAAAACCTCTCCACGAGACTGTGCGCACAGACCTATACTTGATTGACAGTTCCCTCCCTTTCCAATTAGGGTACATCAGACGGATTACACTGATTAGCCGCCAGCCAGGAGCTTGGTTTCAATACACACCTTAGCCTAGCTCCCCTTCCTTTGCCATCCAAAATGTTCCAATTAACAGGTCTTAGTCACAGCACACATTTTGACTCATCACAGAGGGAAAAGTGTTTCAGATATCATTAATGATGACTCCATTCTTGTCAACTGTCCCAGTAAGGCATGGCAGGCTGACAATGAGAAAGCATCCACAATACCAGGACCCTGTAAAAGCTAAATGAAATTCAGCAATCATTTATTTAATTATTTGCACATTTCCTGGACATAGATATATTTTGTAGCTTAAGCATCTTCGTTGCTTATGCTACAAAATAAAATCAGAAGAAATTTACAAATATGCAAAAAAAAAATGCTATTTGGCGATATTATTGCTCTTAGATTGCAAGTTAGTGCACGCTCCCTTCCAATTAGTGACGTAATGGGTGTTTGTTGCCAAAATCATAGGCCAAAACTAAAGAAGCAGAGAACTCACAGCGGCATGGAAGCATCTATCTATCTATCTGAGGTCAGGTACATGGATGCTTCTTTAGGACACACTGGCTTGCCCAGCCACATCCTATGTTTGGCTGTAAAGAGCCTGGGCTGGCGTGGAATCAGAGACTATGTTCACATGCACGTACTGTTCCGTTTCTTCCCCTTATTCCACACTATTCTTGTCTGCAGCCTTGCAAACGGTTGGTTTGTTTACTGCATCCATAGCAACGTACAGAGAGAGTAAACTGTGGTAAAAAAGGTACATTTCTATTAATTTCAATTTGTTTCAATTTCTTGTGGTTTTTGCAGGCGCAACACCCGACACACGTCGGTTTGTCCCCTGCTCGTTTTTTTTGTTTTTTGCAGCGTAACGTCGACGCCAAACCTGGCGCCGCTACCCGTGACCCAAGAAGCTACGGCCTCACGCATTCAACACAGTAGGCCTGCGTGCAGCTCCCGCAGATGTATCTCTTGCAGCAGCAGGATATGGGGTGTGTTTGGCGGTCCGTGGGCTTTGGACAGAGCGGACACCTCTTCCTCTTGCCGATCAACGTCTGCGCTCTCGGTTGAGCTTCGGCACCCTCGTCGACCATTCTTATGTAACTTTTTTAAATTAAAGGCTTAATTGTCCAAGTGAAGTCCAAGTAAAGCTATATTTACTTTCAGGCTATTAAAGCCGTATTTTTACTATTTTTTTAGGTTACTCTAAAAAGGATACCTCCTGTTAAGCCAGCTTCATTTCAACTCTGCGTGAGACAACAGATATTCAGTGTGTCACACGGGTAAAAACGGACCATTCTGATGTAGGATTTTAAAATTAAAGGCTTAAATGTCCAAATAAAGCTAAGTTTAGATTATTACGTCGTAGATTATGACTAAATATAACGTTACACACCTGTGGCTGTATTTGCAAGAAATTCATTTGTGGGTGCCCAGATAGCTCAGTTGGTAGAACGGGCCCATAGTCTAGTTATCGCCAGACCAAGACAAGCTCAATAGATTGGAGATTGAGCGTTGGTCCCTGACCCCATACCAAAAGACAGTCTTCTCACAAACTGGGTCCCGACTAGCTCAAACCCCTCACTACTTATTATCTCAAGCCAGATTTCTTCTCCACCCTGGTTTGTTGTTATTATCAGTTGGATGTAGTCCAGACTTCTTGGTTTCTCATCCCATCGATAAAACAAGGTCACGCAAAATACCTGGCTCCCCCACTCCCAGGCCCATGACCACAGTTTGTTCTTTATCTTCTGCCACCCCAGGAGCGGTGGAGTGGAGCTCACCTTATGACCTCTACCTTACCTTTTTACTTTATTAAGAGATTCTTTGGCTCTCTGGTCTTCCTGATCTAAGGGTTTTTTACTAAGCTCAAATTATTTATATACTACACGAAATATATTCACTACAATTCTCACAAAATTGTGAACTGAAGCAGGGGAATATAACGTGCCTTGTTTTCCAGACCGAGATGCAGGGCAAAATCAAATCTCCGGCAGTGGGCGGGGTTTACACAGTCTAGCGGGCCCATATAAAGAAGTTTACTCCTCGATGCAGTGGGCCCGGGTTTGACTCTTACCTGTGGCCCTTTGCTACATGTCATTCCCCCTCCCGCCCCCTTTCATGGCTTCAGCTGTCTTGTCAAATAAAAGGCCTAAACTGGCCAATATTTTATATATATAAAAAATAAAAATGTTTTTGGACAGTACCTTGCACTGTCAGAAATAGGGGTACAGTAGGGGTCCATTTCTGTCCCCCAAGGTACAATCTATACTAACGTACCCCATAGGGCTCACTGTTGGACCTCAAGGAACATATATGGACCTTTTTGAGGGTCAAAAGGTACATATGTTCCCAAGCATTAAAAGGTACATATATGTACCGTTTTTTTAAAAGTTAAGGTACAATATCCAGAACAGCCTCTGCCGACCCAAATTGTTATAAAAGTTGTTTAAAAGTTTTAATTATACTTTAATTATTTAAGGTAGATTTAAAATTATCACTATATTTGTAGCCTTAAAATAAGAAATCAAGTTTTGTAAATCAATTCTGAAATGAAATCGAAATTAGGGCATTATATTATTATGTAAATGAAAAACAACATATATAAACACACAATGGCTGATTCTCACTGTTACGTGTGTTTCATCAAAACATTGTTGCATTGCATAGCCTACGATCCATCATCTATTACTGGAGAGCGGGGGAGACTCAGCTCACCTGTTGATTGGTGGAAAGATGTGTCAAATATGTAGAGCCAGCCCTGATTGGCTGTTTGATCTTAACTTAAAACACAAGGGTACAAACATGTACACTACCAAGGGTACAAAACTGTACCCTTTGAGGGTACAGTCCCAGTGACAAGCCATTGTACCCCTAAAGGTACAATTATGTACTTCATTTTCTGAGAGTGTGGAGTGAAAGATTCTCCTCACAAAAAGATGAAGAATTCTGTTTGTTTTTCCTCTTTGTTGATGTACCATAATTTAAGATGCTTTGAGATTATATATATATATATATATATATATATATATATATATATAAATATGTAAATATTTTCTAAAATGTGACTTTAATTAGTCATTTTCTGGTAAAATGCTTGTACTTTATACAAGACTGGTGTTAATGAACGTCCTCGCCAGAACTGAACACGTCAATGTGGCGGAAATCACATCAAACAATAATGAACAAAAACTCCAGAAAAATAAAAATGACCTGTATACAAACATACCAAATAACAAAAAAACATATAAATAATTGACACTTAAGGGCCCAGTATCTTTGTACCTCGGTAGACCCAGTGAGATTATAAATCTCTTGTTTAAGGGCAGCCCAAAGAAAAATGCAACATCACGACACTCAAAAAAGGCAGAACACACTTTAAGCATTAATCAGCCAGGACTTAAATAGCTGTTCAGCAGTATCAGGCTATAAAATATACAAAAGTCAACCAATGAGAAAACAGTTTACATGAAGAGGTTTGTGCTGCTGGCCGCTGAAGACTTGTTAAACAGATACTTTGATTAAGGGGGCGAAGCTGTCAACAGACTAAAGTGCTTCAGTGGCTTTGTTATCACTCCCCTCTTGGGTAAGATTAGAGCTGGACATTTTGGAAATGAAGATAACTTAAAATATAATATGGCACATTTCTCCTTTATTTCTCTCCCAGAACATATGCTCATGTCAGTTTGAGTTTTTCTTAAAATATGTTTAAACCAAACGTCCCTTCTAGTTGATGTGTTAGTCTTTGCAGCTCCGCCTGAGTATACAGAGTTTGAAAAATTAGCTATTTTCCATAAGATGGTGAAATGTATCCACAGTACATTTGGATTTGCTGAGTTGTTAACTCTAACCCTTAGCAGATAATCAATTCAACAGTGTTCTAGATGGCATTTTTACAAATGAAATGGCAGTATAAGGTCTGTAACCGACAGAGACATTCCACAGGACAGTTGATTTCAGGACAGTCCCAAAGGGAATATGCAGAATGAATTTACAAGGATATAATTATCTTTAATGTACAGAAAATTGCAAACAAACATCCATTAAAAATCTACTTGGGAAATCCTAGAGAAGAAGACACTTAAGAGCTTGTCTGTGAACAAGTATTTTTAGGGTGTCTTTTACCAAGTCAAATGTTTGTCTTTTTTAAGACCATTGTAAATGAAATTTAAAATCTACAGTAAATCATCAACTGAGTCCTAAATTTATTTCAAATCAAGTTGCTAAACTTGTACTTCCCCATAGCTGAAGAATAAAATCTGTTATATGTGGTACAATCCATAGAAAAAATATTTACTACGCTACTAGGGGAAAAAATCATGCCATAAATAAATTTAAAAAGGGAAACTGAAAAAGCAAAGTTGAAATGTCAAATGCTAATTTGAAAATGTATAGTGCAATGTAAAAGTCAAATTTAAAATGCAAATCTTAAATATAAATGCATACTGAACTGAAATCGTTTTGTGATTGAGAGACATCAAATATGAAACTCAAAATGGAAAAGCTTAAATGGAAATACTTAAATTAAAATCTCAAAATAGAAAAAAGACAGGCAGGCGCAGGAAGTTGTGGATACAGCCTACTCCTCCTCCTCTTCCTCATCGACCACCTCCACCGACAGTAGCACGACGAGCTGTTCAGGGTAGTTGAATCTTGTGTGCAATGTGCATTTTTCATAGCAAAGTCAAGGTAACAATAACGTACAATATAAAAAAAAGCTGAGAGCGTTGTGGTGGGAGGGTATTTTATTCAATTATCTGTTCCCCCCCTGCTCATTTTAGGCTAATATCAGCTAATTTAGAGAACATTCTAAGCCCACGTGTTGACTTTACATTAACATTCACACTTCTGTTGGAAAAATAGGCCTTATTGTGTTGTGAGGCGCATGAAATGATGGGCCCAAATGCAGAGAGGAGGCAATGTCGAGCATGAGAGTTTTAATAAGAGAGAAAGCAAAGTACAAGCAAACAAAAGTACTGAGATGGCCAGGCATGAACTAAATCCAGAGATCAAAAAACGAGCACAGGAATACGAAAACAAAAGCCAAAGCAAACAGAAATAGAGACCAAAAATTAATCTCTGAACCACGGAACTAGACACCAACTAACACAGGGAGACATGACACTACAGTGATCTGACACAGGACCAGGGACGCACAAAGACTACATCCAGAGGGTAACGAGGTAACAAGAGACAGGTGACAAGAGGGATGGGAAACAGGTGGAATCATCAGGTAATCACAGGAGCTGGAAAACAGGAAGTAAAACTAAAGACAAGACGAGACAAAGACCAGACTTCAAAATAAAACAGGAAACAGAACATATACAAGACCAAAACTACCATACAATAATCACAAGACATGACAGAACCAGGCAAAGAAATAAACACAGACTACCACAATTAAAGACAAAAACACCAAACCATAACATAATGAGTCAGTCACTGTAGTTTTATTGAGTGTCATGTTAATATTACACGTGGAATATTAAAGGAATGTTAAATATAAATGATATGCGCTAAACTGTCACCGCTATGTGACAGTTCAGTTACTGCCAGTGGCGGAATTGGACCAAAAAGGGCTCAGGGTCCTCTTAATTGAGCAGTTGCATAACCATCGCATGCGACTTCAAGACCTGCTAAAACATTTCTGCCACAAACTCAGCCGGTGTTTCTACTGCTCTGGCCACATGCCGTGGCTCGCTACTCTCCCATTGGCTCACAGGAATCCTCATACTCTGCTTCTGACTGGCTACCTATTCTGATATAACGTCTAAATACAATTATGAATCTGAAAAGAAGCATAACATGAGCACTTTAAAACACAAGGGCGTGTCTCCAGATGGGATAAAAATCAATCACCGGTACAGGTCACGTTCAAATCCTTGCAGCTCTCCTCGAGTAATAAATCCATCCAATGAAGCCCAGCAGCTTAGTGTTCTGTTAAAAACTTACAAACTGAACAAAAGGAGTTCTCTTACTAGTGCTATTGGGCTTCTGAGTTCCCTATTGTATGACAGGCACAAAAGAATGGCGGGTCACTGTGAACTTGGAAGAAGACTGTGAGAAAAAGAGCAATGTGTTATTCAGCCACAGCCCTGTCCCAGTGAAAATCCATTTATAGGTTGGGTTTTTTACATCTTCATCCGTTCAGCTCCCATCTGTAAAGCAAAATAAATAGAAAAAAAAGTACTTTTACCTCATCACTTCTGTCGATGTGAAATAAATGATGGGCAGAGCAGAAATCGGAATATCAAGCCAGTCCCTAATATAAAATGCAAAGCCTACAGTCAGTATTAGTTCCACATTACAGTATTTAAATTGAAGGATTCGGACCATTTTTGATTTAAAAGGTTAACTTACGGACTAATCATTGGCAAAACACCTTCACCCTGAGTTGGCTGGGCTGGTGGATGGGTCAAAAAACAGCGTCACGGGTACAATGTTGGACTTAAATGCTCGACTCAACACCGAGTAGAAGGTGAGTTTGTTCATTAAAAAAATAAAGAATCCAGGCAACAGTACAAATCCAGAAGGCAGAAGACGTGTTTGAAAATACAGGCAATAGATAAGGAAACCGTGGAAAACGCTTAGTATACACGGTGAGTATACACGGGGGAGGGGGGAGGATAGGAATGCCAGTTCAGAAAACACTTATATGGGTTGTTATGGCAGGCCCCGACAACTGACCTGGTCCGTTCACTCCGGTTGGATGGCCTGTTGGTTTCTGAGCTGTAGATCCCCAGATGAATGCTTGCTACTTCCTTCTAGAACCGGAGCTCTGGTGGATTGAACAGATTTGAATTGGAATCTTGGGCCACTCCAAGCTACTCTAAACCATACCATGTAAGCCACGAATGTCAAACATATTTTCACTAAGGGCCATAATGGAAAACGAGAATCCCATCAAGGGCCAGACGGTTCATTGACATGCTTTTGTTTCATTGAAAAAGTCAAATATATTTGACTGTATAACTGCATGTTGGTTTTTTTTTCAGATTCTTTTTTTTAATGCTTTTTCCATCGTTTTTTTACTTTTTTGTGGCTTTCGCAAATGTTTCGTCACTTAAAATAATAAGTAAAGTGACATAAAGCCCTACAGAAGTCAGCAAACAAGTGCCTTAGCCATCATAAGTTTAGCAAATCAGGCAAAACAATGATAACATTATTTAACAGCAAACTGTTTCACAGCCTCAATATGAAAACTCTGCTTCTGGGGGAGTTTCTGAGTCTCAACGTGTTGCTTTAAATGTCAGATAACTGCAGTTTTGGTTTGGCACACAACTAGGGAGGCCAAAATCTAACATGAACCTAAATTGATATACGGGCCGGATCATAATCTGCAAGGGGCCAGATTTGGCCCGCGGGCCTTGAGTTTGACACATGATCTAAGCCTTTTAAAATGTGTCTGACACAAAAGCTACTGAGTTCAGTAGTGGCCTTCAACAGCCTGATAACACTGCAGGGTCATCAGACCCGCCTGTTGGGCCTTACGCACTTCTAGCTGGATGAACCTGTAAAGTGTGAACATCAAAATGCCAGAGTCTATCATCTGCAGCTTATGACACCTCTTCCATAGTCCTATTAGTTTCCTTTCATATTGCTTTTTTTTCTCCAACCTAATATGAAATTCCCACCTGTAGAACCTCGTTTAAAACGTCATCTGTTCACTTCAACAGCCCAACAAGACCTTGGGTTCTGTGATTCTGTGCAACATTTCTCCAACCGTTTTTCAGCCTCACTGCCCAAAAGGGCCCAACGGAACGTAAAAATTGAGTACATACATATCGATTTGTTCGGTTGGTCTGCTTTTGTGTATTTTTTATTGCAGAGAGGAAATGCACCAAAGTGCATTTCACATAATGGAGCTTTTTACCTGGACCCGCAGTGACGAGACATAATGATAGCAAAACGGCCTCTAAAAGCAATCCTATAACCCTTGGCCCATTTCCCGAAAAAAGCCAGTATTGACGACTTGAGGTCTGGATGGGTTTTAACCCTCTGTCAGCCGCACCCGAGCACCTCTCTATTTCTCCCAGGACGTTAACACTGATGGCGACAGGTGATTAGTCAGATTAGTTCTAATTTCAAACTTTTTTCCATCCTGGTCCAAGCTGGTACTGGAACATAAGCAAACATTTTGGTATTTTAGTAGATATTCTAATAATAACAATAATAATAATAATAATAATAATAATAATGTAGGGACTATGGGCCTTTATTAATCCTGCAAGGGGAAATTACAATGTTTTGTAGACCATGTCAGTAGACCACATTCTAAAGTCTACTACAACCACTACAAATATTATTAAATATATTAAAAAATCATTGCCATCCATTACAAACTAAAAACTTGAGGCCAGCCCTGTCATAAATGACCTACTTTTAACCTCAGCAGTGGATTTTTAGTCATGTTGGAATGAGGGACCAACCTAGGAGAAATAATTAATAAACTTAAGTAAGAACAGACTTGCAGGTTTGACACTTTGATGGGAACTGTTGTGTTGCGTTAGGTAGACAGGGAGAGATAAAACACAGATTTACAACCCTGGAAAACAAGACAAAGTATTGGATTTGAAAATGTACCAAAAAAATACAGAGTGGTGAAGCAATATGCTGCAGGTACATATTATTTCCCCTTCTCTGAAATCACAGCTAAGAGTCTGGGCTTTAGAAGCATTCACTTTTATTGCCCTGATCGATCCAAATCTAATCCCGGCCCTTAAAAAAAAACTACTGTGTTATCACTCTCTCCTCACCCACTGATCCAAATCAAATCATAGGCCAACCAAAACCCTTTCTGAGGTCGTACGAAGCCGCAGACAATCAGGTCAGAACCGACCAGGACTCTAAAACCTCCAAAGCTACAACTGTGCAGAAATGTTAAAGTCTGAAAAGGCAGACAGACAGTGATTTACATTTTCTAGGTGGATACATATTACATTCACATATGAGCAGAGCTACAAGGGAGGCTTTCTGAATGAATCACCATTAACTGAAATACATTTTCTACCCCTGGCCCTGTTTTCCTAATTTAGGTTTCAGACTGATCAATTTGGTTCCACTCCATTATTTAGTCTGACATTGGTTGCTCTTTTTCTGATTAATGTTTGTACTGTGTGTGCAGAATATTCAGTATGCCAACCTGTTCTCACTCCCAACTCAACAGATGGGGGAGGTTGGTTGGGGGGGTGGATGGGTCAACAACAAAGGACGTTCACCCAGGAGGTAGTGGTGTCAGTCAGTTTCAGCTCTGCCACCTCGAGTGCCAATTTACCAACACATGCTTTCTCCAGCCTGCACTGAGGTGTCCAGAGAGCCAATTTACAACCACACTCGGATTAAACGCCCGCGGACACAGAGACTGCAGCACCAGATGAAAGGGAACGGAGAAGAATAAAAGATGGCGAACAACTAAACAAAGTCAAAGCTGCCTAAAGATGTGTGTCTATTGCCAACGTCATTTCAACACTTCCCATCGGCTCGACGCCTCTCAAAAGCTGACGAAAATCTTTAAAACTGACCTTTGTCAATCTAAAATACAGACAGATTCAGCCACTGCATAGCTTATTTGCCGCTTAAATAACCGCAGAATTTTTTTTTGGTGAACTATTTTTAAAAAATACAAGATCGTATTCCAAACAAACCGGCATTATGATCGGTGTTAAAATCCTTGAGATGACAGACTCACGTGATGCGTTTGTCCAATCAGCTGCAGCTGTCACTGTTGTAGTAGAGGAGGAGAATTTTCTTTGCTTGTCAGAGGAACTGTGAAAAACCCACTAGCATGCAGTGCTGGGAAGCGGGGCGGTCCCATCTGTGACGACAACGCGTACATGGACACGTACATTAAACAAGGTATTCCGGAAGTCCCTCTACACACAACTTATTTCAACTCTTCCTGGGAGATCCCCATGCCACATGGGATATATAATCCCTCCAGTAGGTAATCAGATGAAAGCGGATTGATGGAGTGTTAAAGATTCCTGGGGGACATGATGGGATTGGCTAATATCAAGGAAAACAAACATATTTACTCAAGTATCAATGACTGTTACATCCCTAGATACTCTGTAACTCTAATAGGGTTTTTACATGTGTAGGCTCGGTTTGGCATGGCCCTTCAGTTCAGAACGTCAGTGATTTGCATTTCCATTCTAACAGGGCCACCCGATTGTAAGTGTGTCTTCAGTGCCGGTGAGGGGGTGACATGGCGCTACCTTAACAAATAGTCTACATACTCCAATTCAAGGATGTAGTAACAAAATCGGACCATCAAATAATTCTTTTCAAGCTTGCTTCAAGGCTTGTCGGACGAGTTTTGGACGTACTCCGAGAAGGTCGGCACGCTCAAACTGTTATTTTATATATCATTACAGCATGGTTTGGCTCGGCGCGGCCACAAAGTGCCAGTGGAAAAAATCCTTTTACAGTCAGCTAAAATGATCCCACCTGAGCATACACTACATAACATGCCACTCACATCAAATCTTATTTTCGATGGTTTGACTGTTCATGGAAACTTGAGATGTTAAAATCTATTTAAAATTAACTTCTGTGGGCGTTACAGATTGACTCTTCAAGTGATGAAAAGGTGAAATTGGTAGACGAATGTGATCATGATTTAAATGACATACAGTACATACTGACTGACTGATTTCAGTCCCCTACAGTACCCCATGATTTATATTAAGTATAGTGCCGGAACCACATGAAGTTGGAAAAAATAAGACATACACTTAGAGGGTCATCTGGTAAATTCTATGAAATCAGCAACCCTTTTAGAGCTATGTGAAAGAGAAATCAGAGACGCATGAAACAGTTCAATTAGGACAACCACTAGCTTCACTTTATCTAGGTGACAGCCCGCTTGGATTTTCCTCTGTGTGTACTGTACTTTTCAAATATCACAGACTTACTCATTTATCTATGCAATTTCTTCTTTTAATTATTATTTTTTTTAAAGTTATTTATTTACTTTTTGTGGTGGGAATTCTGTTCTGGTGTTTCTGTCTGTCTTTCTTCTGGGAAAAAAGCTGAATAAACAAAGTCTAGTTCCATACGGTGAACACCAAGCGGCAGTGGTTTAGCCGCCAGTAGGTGACCTTGAGCCCCGCGAGGTGACGGGCTTTTCAGAGGCCGGGGTAGTGGAGATTAACCAGAAAAATTGAGCGGCTTGATCAAGTTTTGGATTAAGACATTCCCTAGGAAAGACGGAGCGTGTCCTGGATGAAAGTATTCTGTCTTCTGGTTTTAAATGCATGGACAGAGAGAGAAACACAGAATAATGAATGGAGAAAAAAAAAGGAACTATACAAACCAAAACCACATTCAAATGATCAAAAAGACAATAAGAAGACATAAATGAGGAGACGAGTGGACAGAACATCAGGATGAAGGACTGCAGCAAAGCAGAAAGACTTTAGCAGGCACAGACCAAAGAGTGAAAAGAAAGGAAATAGACAGACCGACATGAGAGGCAGATGGAGGTTGAAATGTGAGGAAACAGGGAGAGAAAAAGCAAAAGATAACAGACAGCTAAACAAGTTAATCTCCATGTTTTATCTGCTGAACCCTCATTACTGGCCTAGTTTGGAGCAAGCAGCACGCTGACCTGTCAGCGCTCCGAATCAAAGTCTTTTCACTGCCTAATGATGTCAAGGTTCTGCTGCAGGTTGAGCAAAAAGAGCATACATTTCCAAAAAATTAGCTGAGGACAAAGCACTCGATGACTAAAGGAGGAGGACGGTGAGGGAGTGATGAAACTCCTTTCATCCATCTCCATGTCTGCCAGCGCTGAAAGAGAGTCCTTTACGTACACTTACACTCAGAAGCACAACAACTGTGATGGTTGAACCCTGAAGGGCTCTGCAAGAAGTAATGGCCCATTCTATAGAACAACTAAAAGTCCAATATTTCAGAAATATTAAGCCTTACCTTGTTCATTTTCAAAAACATATGCCATGTGGCGCCAGATTAATTTGTTTAAACTTAATAATTTGTATTTATCACATCCTTCTGTGTCCTAAATTTCCCAAGAATCCCAAGATGCTCAAGTGCCAAGGTTTCTTCTCAATCCAGTTTTGTTTGAAGCTGACTATATATTATTCTGTGTATTTCACACAAAAGCAAAGAGAAAAAAGGGGAATTTCAAATTCTGCCCCTTTGGCCCACTGCTTTTGTGTATTGTGGTCAGCTGACGGAAAGCAGTGCTCAATCATGGATCAAAGCTATTCATTACTTTAATATTTGACATAGGCCTGTTCAGCAGGTTGTCTGGGTTCCTGGTGTTCTGCGGTGGTTCTGCCTGTGATGTGATGTCACTAGCTTAATTGAGGAAAGTGCCTGCAGGTTTGCCTCATTAGCTCCGTTCTGTACGGAGGGGCTGGGCAATCCTGAAGTGCAGAGCAATAGTGTTTATAATAATGTTTTTACAGCAATTGACATTTTTTTATTTTAATCCCATTCACATGAATCTACTTGGTATTTTCCCACATTCCAGCTTCTTGTTTTTCTTCAGTTTGGCTCAACCTCCAACCACCAGGTAAGGTGTTGGGTGCCATTTGGGTGAAGCTGGGTTAAAAGGGCTTTAGGAGAAGGGGAGCAAGAGAAGGAATGGAGCGAGAGAAGGAGTGGGGAGCGAGAGAAGGAATGGAGCGAGAGAAGGAGTGGGGAGCGAGAGAAGGAATGGAGCGAGAGAAGGAATGGAGCGAGAGAAGGAGTGTGGAGCGAGAGGAAATGGAGCGAGAGAAGGAATGGAGCGAGAGAAGGAATGGAGCGAGAGAAGGAATGGAGCGAGAGAAGGAGTGGGGAGCTTCCAGAGAGGTTGCTGTTTTGTTTGTTAGAGGGTATTTTGCCTTAAAGTGAATTTTTGTGTTTGTTTTTTGTTTTGAGTATGTTTTTGGTGTATTTTTTTTTTAGTGCTGTCAAAAGACTAAACATTTGACTGATTAATCGCATTAATGTCATGCACATTTTTATCTATTCTAAATGTCCCTTGATTTGTTTTTGTCCCTTTATTTTTTTCTCATTTTACTGCTCTTAACATGGAAAAGTGGATCAGCTAACTAACAAATGTTTTTTTAATTGAAAACAACTTTTGCATATAGCCTACTGTAATGTTTGACACCATTGAAATGGGTTTGGGGTAACCTGCTCATTATGGGGGAAAAGGGTATACCGGTAGAACCCAATACAGGAGGGTGGTAGACAAATATGTTAGAAATCTTTTAAATGTCTTGGTTGTAATTATTTATTTAGGTACCCAAATCCATGGTGTCAGCTGTTCAAGTCATCAAGTTTGTTTCTGCAAACCGTGAAGCAGATCGACTGCTGACATGTAACAAGGGCATGCTGAGAGACCTACACACGATCAAAGCTCCAATTAAGGAGCAATTACCATTAATGCACCACAACGGGATTGTTAGAGAGGAACCAAAACGGAGAATAATTCAGAGACACAACAGTAGAGGGTGTCTGTGTTTATAAGGGCTACTGATGCATCAGCAATGTGGGTTAGAGCGTTCTGATGGAGGTAATGGAGGATGGAGGAACAAGAGACGGAATTCAAGGTGCAGCAGTGCATTTAAAAGACAGGGATGGCAGCAAGTAATTTAAAAAGGGAAGAAAACACTCTGAAACGCAGAGTGAGAAACTAGGCGTGTGTGTGTGTGTGTGTGTGTGTGTGTGTGTGTGTGTGTGTGTGGGTGTGAGTAAGTGATTCTTGCTGTCAGCCGGCAGTACTAAGTTTCATTCAGGTCAATGAATTCCCACGTTAGTCACCAGAGAATTGGAAACAAATATTTAAATCGATCACTAATTGGTAAGTGTTTTTCAAAGAAGCAATGACAGTTTCACAAGCAAACAATAATGAAGAAAATGCATTAAAATATAATACAGTATTAGTGTTGATAAGCCATGAGAATGTAAACCAAGCGGTTTTCATACATACAGTAGCACAGACTCTCTGCAGTTAGTTAAAGGAGAATTCTGGTTGATTCCAACACGTAGCTCTGTTGTTCGTAGATGTGTGTGTCTGTCAGTAGAGAGAAAAACTAACCAATCGGTGCAGCCTACACCGAGTTATCCCCCTGCTAGAGTTAGCACCCAACAGGCTCACACAGGGCAAGTTATAAACGTGTTTTTAGTCTTGTAACATGTTCAAAATATCATTATAAGTGCCTAGCCATGTGAAGTGATTCCTTCTGAGTGAACACAGTGAATCTGACTGCTGGAGATGTGAAAGAGATGCATGAAAGTTGTTAATCCAGCTGTGTTTAGTTCCTGTGTTGATACTGCAGGAGTCCTTTGGGACCTTATGACCATATGGTTATTTTTTTAAAGGGAAGTGCTGTAGTACAACTAGCAAGAAGTTATAGTTAAGGGAGCCGCCTTGATGAATGTTGTATTCTATTTTCTTAGTATTTGTTATTTACTGTGTCTTCTATTGTATCTTTCATTTTATTTTATTTTTTGTGCTTTTTACTGTAAAGTACTTTGGTAGGCCTCGGCCTTGGAAATGTGCTATATAAATAAATGTGACATTGACGTATGACATTAAGGTAAGTTTGGATACACTACTTTATTTAACTATTAAATTGATACCCTATTTATTTTTCTTTCTCTCTTTTCTGTGTTGTAGTTGGTAGACAGTCCCTAAGCTCTCTAACTGCCGTCTCAAAACACACAGACACACACACACACATACTCACACACACACACACGAATATGTACTTTAAGTAATTCATTAATTTTGGAGCACCTTCCCTTAGCTCTTCTTTCTCTTTATTAGAATATTAAAGTTATTATTATATAATTCCTGAACATATGGCAAACTGAGACTTACTGAATGTTTTCAAATTTACACATTTTTCTTAGCGTATTCCAGCAAAGCTATTTACACAGTTAATTGTGCATTGTCATTAGAATCTGAGGTTTTGCAATTAAAGTAATTATTCAGATGTGGCCGTAGGCATCGCTACAACCAAGTCTGTCAACCGGAATTTTAACCACTTTATTTGCAGGTAATACACAATCTGCATGTCAGTAATCATTTCTCATTTTGCGGGAATTCAACTGTACACAAATACTGTAATTAAAGCAGTTGCTATAAATCAGAATAATCCTCATTATCTCAGCACTAATGAAAAACAATAGGAACAACCGGGATATTGTCGGATGGCAAAAAGAAAAACCAACAGTCTTTTCTTTAGAGTCTTTTAGCAAGTGTGTGTGTGTGTGTGTGTTTCCAGATTCAAGAAGAGACACTTGTTAGATTTGATTGCAGTCATGCTTCAACCACCACCTTCTCTCCTGTTCTTTACCTCACCACTCCTCTCTCTCTGTCCTCTCTTGTTCATCCATCCATTTATTTTTAGATCTGCTGTTGTGTTTCTCCATTTGTTTTCGTTGTCCTGGTTGCCTCGTTGAAAGAGAAGAGGATGCTGGGAATGATGGCGATTGTAATAAGGAGGTAAAGAAGGCCTTTCTTGGTTCATTGGACAAGTGTGTGTGTTTGTTACCCACTGTGTTATTAGGTAAGGTATCAGGAGCCACAGAGCGGACCAGTAAAGTGGGAGTCGGGGGTTTGTCTGTTTATCTTAAAGCCCTGACTACAATTCATTTGTGTAGGCTGTCATTGAAGACATGCTACTGTGCATGCTGGCTCACACTGTGCTGGCTTATTAGAGCAATTGGATGGAATTTAATCAGTGACACCTGTCCTTTTTCTACTATGATGAGTCTAAATGTCTGCTTAGGAACAGGCCCGTTAGCCTGGCTTCTATTAGCTTCTGTTGGGCAGGCCAGCACCTTCAATGGCAGCTCTGTATGCAAGTGTGGGAATCAGAAGGCAACTGCCACATGTTTTGTTGGTTGAAGTACAAAAGTGCTCTGATTGGTCAAGTCCAACCTGTTGTGAAACGGCACTGGAGGTTGGACCCAAAAGCAGAAATACATTTAAGTGATTTAATAAAGATAAATGTAGATGTATAGAGTTAGTAGTGGAAGGGGGTGTTGTGTCCAGGGGATCCAGTGGTGAGTGGTGGGTTCAGTGCACTCTCCAGAGCGTGCCCAGTGAGTCAGTGTCTTTTGTTTGTGGCGTCAACCATGTGGTACTGGCATCTCCCAGAGTCCAACAAACAATTCCAACACTTCTTTGCATCCAGAGAGAAGCAGGCATGCAGGCGGGGTAACAGAAAGTGTGAGCACAAGCAAGCAAGCAAGCAAGCAAGCAAGGCGGACTGCCACGGGATCAAACACAGCCGCATAACATTAGCATTAACATTAGGGATGATTAGGGAAGGAGCTTCACCTGAAGCAGCCTGCAAACTAGGCCACGCCCACAACTCACAGACACAGAGCAAGAGGAAGAAACATGAGGGATCACGAACAGGGAAACCAACAATGCAAACAAACAGGGAGAGGAAGGGGCTGCCATGATCATGACAGAACCAGCTATATACAGTATGTGCTGTCTATTTACCATTCATACTGCAGGGCCAACTAAGGCTAATAGCATATTTTAGGAGAGGGTCAATGTTCTCAGCCCTTTGTTCCCTTAAGCCTATCTTCCTTTAACCCTATGTTCCCTCAACTTTATTTTCCATCAGCCCTAGTCAAAACTGTGTAAAGAGTTATATTGATGCAATATTGGAACAATGTCTAATCGTGCACCACAATTTAAACATCAATATATAAATGGAACTTCTAATGTGTGCACCAATGTAGCCCATGTTCCATCAGCCCTATGTTCCCTCAACTATGTTCCATCAGCCCTATGTTCCCTCAACTATGTTTCATCAGCCCTATGTTCCCTCAACTATGTTTCATTAACCCGGGGTTTTCCCCTCACTATGTTCCATCAGCCCTATTTCCCTCAACTATGTTTCATTAGCCCTATGTTCATCAGCCCTATGTTCCCTCAACTATATTTCATAGCCCCTGTTCATCAGCCCTATTTCCACACTATATTTCATTAGTCCATGTCCATCAGCCCTAGTTCCCTCAACTATGTTCATTAGCCCTATGTTCCCTCACTATGTTTTATTAGCCCTATGTCCATCACCATATGTTCCCTCAGCA
>NC_045739.1:731154-731326 GCF_008692095.1 Etheostoma spectabile | reverse complement strand
TTTCATTAGCCCCATGTTCCATCAGCCCTATGTTCCATCAACTATATTTCATTAGCCCTATGTTCCCTCAACTATGTTTTATTAGCCCTATGTTCCATCAGCCCTATGTTCCCTCAGCTACAGTGCCTTGCAAAAGTATTCGGCCCCCTTGAACTTTTCAACCTTTTGACAC
>NC_045739.1:723792-731129 GCF_008692095.1 Etheostoma spectabile | reverse complement strand
ATACCCCGGTTTTGTTGGTACTCTTGTCACGCACTGTTACGAAACATACTGTTTTTTAAGGTCAGGCAGAATCCCATGATCCCGTTGGTTTGTTTTGCTGCTTTCCATGGCCTGTCCTATCGTTTACATCTGTAGAGGCGCTGGGTTAACGTTTTTTACAGGTAGATCTGCTCACGCTGGCCTGGATCCAAAACTGGGCAGGTGACAACAATACACAGCGCCAATTGTTTGTTTTTGTATTGTTTAACGTTTTTATTAAAACTTTATATACTGTATATACTATATACAAAAAGGCTCACTAGAAATAAGTCTCTGTATCACTATTCACATGTGTCACTGGTACCATACGTACTTTAAACTGACCGATCTTTATCTCAAGTTTACGTTTCATAACTGTTTCTATTGATAAGTCATGGCACAGAAACCAGCACTGCCAAAGCACTAAACAAGAATCAAGTGTTTTAGTTTTTCCACTGATTTTAACCGTTTTTTTTACACTTGAAGTGATTTACGAACATTACATTTGTTTAATCCATCAAGGAGCTAAGAGATAAACTTTCTGAAAAGTCGAGTGGAGACCTTGGGTTTTACTGAGGAGTTTTATTCCACAATACCACAATCATTAAAGCATCTATCTTTGGAAAACCAGAACCCAGCCTCAAAAGATGACAGCGTCATGTCAGAACAAACCGTGCAACCTCTCCAAGGATAGTAGCGTCAAATCCTTTCTTCACAAACGCATGTTTCATCATCCAAGATCTATTTCACAATATCAGAGAAAGTGGATATCATTGCAAAAGAGATGAAAATCTTTTAATGGGCAGTACTCTTTCAAACGTATAACAGTAAAAAAAAATTATATAACTGATTGCATTTCTTCATTTTATTTCAAATTATACTGATTAAGACTACATTTATTAAAGCACAGTGCTCTGGTATTTCAATACTGTTAACTTTCCTGTTGAACATAGGCCTACACCATCACCATCATCAATGTGTTGGTCTGTTTCAAAGATGTCAGGGAAGAAGCAAAATAATATTTTCCCCCATTCTGGTTAGAGCCCTCTAAAAAGGTTCTCAATCAGAGGAGGACAGTGGAAGAGGTGTGCTGCACGGTGGAGAAGACACAAGGGGAGACAGTAAGGGGCAGTTTAAAGAGAGCATAAAGGAGATATTAGAGAGACCAAACACGTAGACATGACAAGAGCATGCAGGAGACAGTGGAAGAGCACTACAGGAGTCAGTGGACAAGAGCGTACAGAAGACAGTGGAAAGAGCCACACAAGGGATCTTAGAAGAGAGCTGTAGTACCAATGGACAAAGCAACAGGAGACAGTGGACAAAGCATACAGGAGACAGACAGACATACAGGAACAGTAGCACACAGGAATGTTAGAAGAGAGCAGCGGAGACAGTGGAGGAAACATACAGGAGACAGTGGCAAGCTACAGAGACGTGGACAAGAGCATCAGGAGACAGTGGGGAGAGCACACAGGAACGTGTGAGGGAGCACACCAGAGAGTTGGCAAAGCATACAGGAGACAGTGGAAGAGAGCGGTGGGGGTCAGTACGAGGAGGCACAGAATGAGAGGGAGGGGACGGACTGAGGAGGTAGAATTTCTATTTGTGTCAGGTTAATTAATGACAAAAGGTAGAGGGGCCACTGTGGCAATCTGGGATGGCTCCTCCCCTAACGCATGCAATCTCACTCCAACGTTTGATAAAACTTGAAACCCAGCTGAATAGCGATAAGCATGATTCATTTTAACTGTCTGTATATTTCCTCCATGCACTGCTCGTGAGACTACCATATAGACAAATCGGCATTGCAATTTGAACATGGAGCTCGACTTGATTGCCTTCTTATGATTGAAAGTACTGCTAAACATCACTTTTTCTGCTCACAGTTCCATTTCACATTTTCACAGCCTACTGCATTGAACGCTCCACGGTAGTTTGGTTTGGCAGAACCAAACCCCGTCAAAAAGCCCAAAGTTCAGCCAAAGCCAAATCCTGGATTTGGGGCATCCCTGGCTAAAACAGAACTATCTTACTCCATTCAATAAGAACAATAAAAACCTCCTGGCTGCTCCTGTATTGACATTTAAGTCTAGCCAGGACTGTGCCTTTGCTGTCAGGGCCCCTCACTCTGAAATGTGCAGCACCCAATCATTAAACCTCAATTTTTTAAAATCTTCTTTTTATCAGTTAGCTTATGTCATATACCGTAAATATTTTTTTGAAATCTTGGTTGCTAGGAATGGTCACCGCTTCCTAAACTGTTTTTATTCTCAATATTTTGTCTTTGCCTTTATTATTCACTTTGAGCAATCACAATTGGAACATTGGTTTTCAAAGTGCTAAATAATTTCAATGTGTCGTTATGGATCTCTTCACCAGTTGATTAAATAAAGAAGTCCAGAGTTTGCAGACAGTCTGGTCAGTGTCGGTTCGCACTCAGACGCTGAGACGAGGTGCAGCTTTATATAACTGCACACAATGTACAGATCAGGACAGAGGTGGAGGACTGAAGGTGGATCAAGCGTCAACGCTATTAATTAACTTTACTTGTACTGTGTGGTGTTGTTCCGTGTCTCGGTATTGTTTCATCAGCCAACAGACAGCAATGTATACCTATTACGTGTCTGGTGGGTGTGTGTTTGTGCACAGTATTGATCTCCTATTTCTAAACCTAAAGCACAAACTCTTCACCAGAATGTATAGTAAAGAACAAGCACTTTAGATATTTTGAGTCACATTTAAGGAATTAAGTAAAGATACAGTACAGTACAAATGTGCTACTAGTCTTAATCCACCACGCCCCACCCTTCCGGGATTGCTCCAGTGCTGCATGGAATTCCCGCTGGCATGTCTTTTGGCCGATGTCCCATCACCTTCTTCTGTCTCTGTCTCTCGGTCCTCATGGTCTCTGCAGGGTAAATCCCAGACAGCTAACTAGACTATCTGTCCATCTGAGGACTATGGTTACCTGGTCCTCAGTCTCTGCAGGGTAAATCCAGACCGCTAGCTAGACTCGTCTTCCAATCTGAGGACTATGGTTACCTGGTCCCTCAGTCTCTCTGCAGGGTAAATCCAGACGCTGGCTAGACTATCTGTCCAATCTGAGGACTATGGTTACCTGTTCCTCAGGTCTCTGCAGGTTAAATCCAGACAGCTAGCTAGACTATCTGTCCATCTGAGGACTATGGTTACCTGGTCCTCAGGTCTCTGCAGGGTAAAATCCAGACAGCTAGCTGGACTATCTGTCCACTCTGAGTTTTCTGTTAACACCTAAAACTACTTTTGAACGTACACATGTTCCACCAGAACACTTCCTTCCTGAGGCTGTTATGCCAGAGCCACCGTGAGGCACATAGCCATGACACTGTGATTGCTGTAAGAAATGCCAATGAACCAGAGCACGTTTTTCTCCTTATCCTGGAATGCGGTGTGGTAGCTAAACCCTCCACCAAAGCTTGGTAGAGGTGGTACACGTCCTGCTCCCTCTCTTATTTCTGTTTTAATTTTGAAATTCACTGTTTGCATTCCAGGTCACTTGTATTCCCGCCGTTGTGATTACCTGTCGATGTCTCTACTGTCTGGTGTTTTTGTTTTTTCTTTAAGTCCATGAGAAATGACAATCAACACTGTTTTGTTGGATTTTTCTATTCCGTGATTGTTTTTTGATAGGGATTTCTTCTGTTTTTTTTCACATTTTCCCTCGGCGAAAGCAGGGAAATGTATAGGTGCCATTAAAAATTGAGTTTGGCAAGTAGATTTTTTTTTTTTTTTTTACTTGCTTGACTGATAACTGAAAAAATAAAAAAACTTAGTTTGAACCCTGCATGAAGCCTATTATTTCTAGAACTTTTATTGTGAAGGTAAGAGCTTCTCTGCCATTGCTGACCTTTTTGTGCTAGTGTTTTTTTTTAATATTCAAGTATCAAAATAACGTCTGTTTTTGTTGGATGCCTCGAATTATAGGCCTGGTGGAGGCTGATAATTACATGGTGTGATGGCAGTTTCATAGAAGACGTCCTCCCTTAGAGTTAATAATAATTACGTCCTTGCTTCCTTGTTTGTCCTTCTCCCCCTTCCTTGCCTCTTTCCTCCCATGGTCCATGTTTCCTTTATTTTTGTCCACTCCAACACACCCTCTCTTATCCTCTTTCACTGTGATGACGGCCTCTCATGCTTTACTTGTCCCTTCCTCCACCCCCCTCCATGCCCGCTAGACTGATTACCTAGTCTCTCCCTTGCTTGGCAACCTGGCTAATGACGGTGGCTAATTGTGTGACTCCAGTCTAGCCAGGGGGGGGATTGTGTGTGTGTGTGTGTGTGTTTGTTTTGTGTTGTGTAAGATTGCCGCCAGTGTAGTAAACCTTTTTCCATTCTTGCAATTTGAGACCAACTTAAGGATTTAGCTGCCACTGTGAACCACAGATGCATATCCATAGACGATAACTCTGACAGGTTAGTCATGTATATAAAAGGACAGATCTGCCATGCTTTTTGTGCGTTTGAAACAGAGTCCACAGTAAATACTGCCCTTTGCAAACATGACCAGATCATAGATAATCCCATTCTACCTCTAATTGACTGCAGCGGGGTTAAAAATGGGCCCTTCATAGGTAAATGAGTTGTCACCTATAACTCTGAGTTTGGCTTTGGTCGCCTGCATTCTGCTGCTTTAAGTTCAGCCATTTGTAAGACATACATACTGACCTGCCTCATGTTGTCTCTCTGTGAGGTGTATTTGTTGTCTGTCGCCATCATTGAAAAGAAAAGCATTTGAGGAATTAGCAAACACTTATCTCTGTATATAGGGCCATTATATTCTTTCTATATGAATGTTGAATTGAGTCTGATTGCAGCACTAAATAATCACTTCAGATTATATGATTTCTAAGGGTCTAGGAAGAGTTAAACAATCAAGAAAGATACTGGTTTGTTGACTTGCAACCACTTGTAACAGCTGTTCATATCCTCCACACTTCTCCATTTGACTCTCCCATTTCTCATGCATGTAGCTATAGCTAACAGGCTATCATTAGGAAGATACCCATTTTTAAAACCTAACAAACCCTTATTGTTTTAGTCCAACCATCTGAAGTAGTTATCAATGAGCAACACCTGACTTATCTCTAGATGCCTGGAACAACTTGCCCAGTAAGAGAATTGTGTGAGGGGAAGATGGATATATTGTATTTCTTTTCAGGACAAGGCAGGGTGGTCAGGCGTTTCATGGAAAGCAGTAGAGGGAGTCATTCTTACTAATGTCTACTTCAGCCTGTCTTTGCAATTATTAATTAATCTTAATGACAACCTTCACTCGCCATGGTCCATATGCAAGGCTAACTCAGTTTACAGTGTATCAGGTTTTATCATGTGTATATTGGTGCACACATTAGAAGTTCTGACTAGGCAACAATGTATTTCATGTATATTGTTGTGTGTATATTGTATCCTAGTATTTCATTTATATTTACATTCTGTGTTGTGTGACTGATTTTGCTGCTGCAACACTGTAATTTCCCATTTTATTGGGATCAATATATCTATCTATATGGCTGAGGAACATTGGGCTGACGCAACCATAGAGCTCAGGGAACATAGGGCTATTAAACATACTTTGAGAGAACATAGGGTTGATAAAACCATACAGTGCCTTGCGAAAGTATTCGGCCCCCTTGAACTTTTCACCTTTGCCTTTTGCACATTCAGGCTTCAAACATAAAGAAATAACATTTTTTTTTTTGTGAAGAATCACCAACAAGTGGGACACAATTGTGAAGTGGAACAAAATCTATTGGATATTTTAAACTTTTTTAGCAAATAAAAAACTGAAAAGTGGTGCGTGCAAAATGATCGGCCCCTTTACTTTCAGAGCAGCAAACTCAGTCCAGAAGTTCAGCGAGGATCTCTGAATGATCCGATGTTGTCCTAAATGACTGATGGGGATCAATAGAATCCACCTGTGTGTGATCAGGTCTCTGTATAAATGCACCTGCTCTGTGATAGTCGCAGGGTTCTGTTGAAAGCGCAGAGAGCATCATGAAGACCAAGGAACACACCAGGCAAGCGCCGTAATACTGGTGTGGAGAAGTTTAAAGCCGTGATTTGGATACAAAAAGATTTCCCAATCTTTAACATCCCAAGGAGCACTTGCAAGCGATCATTTTGAAATGGAGGATTATCTAATCTACCCAAGACCTGGTCCCTGTAAACTTTCAGCTCAGACAAGAGAAGATGATCAGAGATGCAGCCAAGAGGCCCATGATCACTCTGGATGAACTGCAGAGAACTACAGCTGAGGTGGACAGTTTTGTCCATAGGACAACCATATCGGACACTGCACAAATCTGGCCTTCATGGAAGAGTGGCAAAGAAAGCCATTTCTCAAAGATATCCATAAAAAGTCTCGTCTAAAGTTTACCACAGCCACCTGGGAGACACACCAAACATGTGGAAGAAGGTGCTCTGGTCAGATGAAACCAAATCGAACGTTTTGGCCACATGCAAAACGATTGTTTGGCGTAAAAGCAACACAGCTCATCACCCTCAACACACCACCCCCCACTGTCAACATGGTGGTGCAGCATCAGGTTTGGGCCTGCTGTTTCTTCAGCAGGACAGGAAGATGGTTCAGATTGAGGGGAAGATGGATGCAGCCAATACAGGACCATTCTGGATAAAACCTGTTGGAGTCTGCAAAAGACCTGAAACTGGGACGGAGATTTGTCTTCCAACAGACAATGATCCCAAACATACAGCAACATCTCCAAGGAATGGTTCACAAATAACGTATCCAGGTGTTAGAATGGCCAAGTCAAAGTCCAGACCTGATCCAATCGAGAATCTGTGTAAAGAACTGAAACCTGCTGTTCACAAACGCTCTCCCATCCAACCTCACTGAGCTCCAGCTGTTTTGCAGGAAGAGTGGCAAGAATTTCAATCTCTCGATGTGCAAACTGATTAGAGACATACCCCAGAGACCTGCAGCTGTAATCGCAGCAAAAGGTGGCTCTACAAAGTATTAACGCAAGGGGGCCAATCATTAGCATGCACCACTTTTCAGTTTTTTATTTGCTAAAAAAGTTTAAAATATCCAATAGATTTCGTTCCACTTCACAATTGTGTCCCACTTGTTGGTGATTCTTCACAAAAAAAAAAAATTTTATATCTTTATGTTTGAAGCTGAAATCACCTTTTGCTGCGATTACAGCTGCAGGTCTCTTGGGGTATGTCTCTATCAGTTTTGCACATCGAGAGATTGAAATTCTTGCCCACTCTTCCTGCAAAACAGCTGGAGCTCAGTGAGGTTGGATGGAGAGCGT
>NC_045739.1:709873-723767 GCF_008692095.1 Etheostoma spectabile | reverse complement strand
ATACCCCGGTTTTGTTGGTCTCTTGGTCACGCACTGTTAGAAACATACTGTTTTTTTAGAGGTCAGGCAGAATCCCATGATCCCGTTGGTTTGTTTGCTGCTTTCATGGCTGTCCTATCGTTACATCTGTAGAGCGCTGGGTTAACGTTTTTACAGGTAGATCTGCTCACGCTGCCTGGATCTCAAACTGGGCAGGTGACAACAATACACAGCCCATTGTTTGTTTTTGTATTGTTTAACGTTTTTTTAAAACTTTATATACTGTATATACTATATACAAAAGGCTCACTGAAATAAGTCTCTGTATCACTATTCACATGTGTCACTGGTACCATAACGTACTTTAAACTGACTGCGATCTTTATCTCATTACAGTTTCATAACTGTTTCTATTGATAGTCATGGCACAGAAACCAGCACTGCCAAAGCACTAAACAAGAATCAAGTGTTTTAGTTTTTCCACTGAGTTTTAACCGTTTTTTTTACACTTTGAAGTGATTACTGAACTTACATTTGTTTAATCCATCAAGGAGCTAAGAGATAAACGTTTCTGAAAAGTCGAGTGGAGACCTTGGGTTTTACTGAGGAGTTTTATTCCACAATACACAATCATTAAAGCATCTATCTTTGGAAACCAGACCCAGCCTCAAAAGATGACAGCGTCAGTCAGAACAAACCGTGCAACCTCTCCAAGGATAGTAGCTCAAGTCCTTTCTTCACAAACAGCATGTTTCATCATCCAGAGATCTATTCACAATATCAGAGAAAGTGGATATCATTCTAAAAGAGATGAAAATCTTTTAATGGGCAGTACTCTTTCAAACGTATAACAGTAAAAAAAAATTATATAATGATCATTTCTTCATTTTATTTCAAATTATACTGAATAAGACTACATTATTAAAGCACAGTGCTCTGGTATTCAATACTGTTAACTTCCTGTTGAAACATAGGCCTACACCATCACCATCATCAATGTGTTGGTCTGTTTCAAAGATGTCAGGGAAGAAGCAAAATAATATTTTCCCCATTCTGGTTAGAGCCCTCTAAAAAGGTTCTCAATCAGAGGAGGACAGTGGAGAGGTGGTCACGGTGGAGAAGAACACAAGGGAGACAGTAAGGGGCAGTTTAAAGAGAGCATAAAGGTATATTAGAGAGACCAACAGAGACAGTGACAAGAGCATGCAGGAGACAGTGGAAGAGCATACGGAGTCAGTGGACAAGAGCGTACAGAAGACAGTGGACAAGAGCCCACAAGGGATCTTAGAAGAGAGCTGTAGTACAATGGACAAGACAACAGGAGACAGTGGACAAGAGCATACAGGAGACAGACAGACATACAGGAACAGTACGAGCACACAGGAATGTTAGAAGAGACAGCGGAGACAGTGAGGAAACATACAGGAGACAGTGGCAAGCTACGAGACATGGACAAGAGCATCAGGAGACATGGGGAGAGCACACAGGAGACGTGAGGAGAGCACACAGAGAGTTGGCAAAAGATACAGGAGACAGTGGAAGAGAGCGGTGGGGGTCAGTACGAGGAGCACAGAAGAGAGGGAGGGGACGGACTGAGGAGGTAGAATTTCTATTTGTGTCAGGTTAATTAATACAAAAGGTAGAGGGCCACTGTGGCAATCTGGGATGGCTCCTCCCCTAACGCATGCAATCTCACTCCAACGTTTGATAAAACTTGAACCCAGCTGAATAGCGATAAGCATGATTCATTTTAACTGTCTGTATATTCCTCCATGCACTGCTCGTGAGACTACCATGAAGACAAATCGGCATTGCAATTTGAACATGGAGCTCGACTTGATTGCCTTCTTATGATTGAAAGTACTGCTAAACATCACTTTTTCTGCTCACGAGTTCCATTTTCACATTTTCACAGCCTACTGCATTGAACGCTCCACGGTAGTTTGGTTTGGCAGAAACCAAACCCCGTCAAAAAGCCCAAAGTTCAGCCAAAGCCAAATCCTGGATTTGGGGCATCCCTGGCTAAAACAGAACATTTACTCCATTCAATAAGAACAATAAAAACCTCCTGGCTGCTCCTGTATTGACATTAAGTCTAGCCAGGACTGTGCCTTTGCTGTCAGGGCCCCTCAGCTCTGAAATGTGCAGGCTAACCAAATCATTAAACCCTCAATTTTTAAAATCTTCTTTTTATCAGTTAGCTATTCATATACCGTAAATATTTTTTTGAAATCTTGGTGCCTAGTGAATGGTCACGGCTTCCTAAACTGTTTATTCTCAATATTTTGTCTTTGCCTTTATTATTCACTTGAGCAAATCACATTGGAACATTGTGTTTCAAAGTGCTAAATAATTCAATGTGGTCGTTATGGATCTCTTCACAGTTGATTAAATAAAGAAGTCCAGAGTTTGCAGACAGGTCTGGTCATGTCGGTTCGCACTCAGACGCTGATGACGAGGTGCAGCTTTATATAACTGCACACAATGTACAGATCAGGACAGAGGTGGAGGACTGAAGGTGGATAAGCGTCAACGCTATTAATTAACTTTACTTGTACTGTGTGGTGTTGTTCCGTGTTCTCGGGTATTGTTTCATCATGCCAACAGACAGCAATATACCTATTACTGTGTCTGTGTGGGTGTGTGTTTAGTGCACAGTATATCTCCTATTTCTAAACCTGAAAGCACAAACTCTTCACCAGAATGTATAGTAAAGAACAAGCATTTAGATATTTTGAGTCACATTTAAGGAATTAATGTAAAGATACAGTACAGTACAAATGTGCTACTAGTCTAATCCACACGCCCCACTTCCGGGATTGCTCCAGTGCTGCATGGAATTCCGCTGGACATGTCTTTTGGCCGATGTCCCATCACCTTCTTTCTGTCTCTGTCTCTGGTCCTCAGGTCTCTGCAGGGTAAATCCAGACAGCTAACTAGACTATCTGTCCAATCTGAGGACTATGGTTACCTGGTCCTCAGGTCTCTGCAGGGTAAATCCAGACCGCTAGCTAGACTCGTCTTCCAATCTGAGGACTATGGTTACCTGGTCCCTCAGTCTCTCTGCAGGGTAAATCCAGACGCTGGCTAGACTATCTGTCCAATCTGAGGACTATGGTTACCTGTTCCTCAGGTCTCTGCAGGTTAATCCGACAGCTAGCTAGACTATCTGTCCATCTGAGGACTATGGTTACCTGGTCCTCAGGTCTCTGCAGGGTAAATCCAGACAGCTAGCTGGACTATCTGTCCAATCTGAGTTTTCTGTTAACAACCTAAAACTACTTTTGAACGTACCATGTTCCACCAGAACACTTCCTTCCAGGCTGTTATGCCAGAGCCACCGTGAGGCACATAGCCATGACGACTGTGATTGCTGTAAAGAAATGCCAATGAACCAGAGCACGTTTTTCTCTTACCTGGATGCGGTGTGGTAGCTAAACCCTCCACCAAAGCTTGGTAGAGGTGGTCACGTCCTGCTCCCTGCTCTATTTCTGTTTTATTTTGAAATTCACTGTTTGCATTCCAGGTCACTTGTATTCCCGCCGTTGTGATTACCTGTCAGATGTCTCTACTGTCTGGTGTTTTTGTTTTTTCTTTAAGTCCATGAGAAATGACAATCAACCTGTTTTGTTGGATTTTTCTATTCCGTGATTGTTTTTTGATAGGTGATTTCCTGTTTTTTTTCACATTTTCCCTCGGCGGAAAGCAGGGAAATGTATAGGTGCCATTAAAAATTGAGTTTGGCAAGTAGATTTTTTTTTTTTTTTTACTTGCTTGACTGATAACTGAAAAAATAAAAAAAACTTATGTTTGAACCCTGCAGTGAAGCCTATATTCTGAGCTTTTATTGTGAAGGTAAGAGCTTCTCTGCCATTGCTGACCTTTTTGTGCTAGTGTTTTTTTTTAACATTCAAGTATCAAAATAACGTCTGTTTTTGTTGGATGCCTCGAATTATAGGCCTGGTGGAGCTGATAATTACATGGTGTGATGAGCATTTCATAGAAGACGTCCTCCCTTAGATTAATAATAATTACGTCCTTGCTTCCTTGTTTGTCCTTCTCCCCCTTCCTTGCCTCTTCCTCCCATGGTCCATGTTTCCTTTATTTTTGTCCACTCCAACACACCCTCTCTTATCCATCTTTCACTGTGATGACGGCCTCTCATGCTTTACTTGTCCCTTCCTCCACCCCCCCTCCATGCCCGCTAGACTGATTACCTAGTCTCTCCCTTGCTTGGCAACCTGGCTAATACGTGGCTAATTGTGTGACTCCAGTCTAGCCAGGGGGGGGATTGTGTGTGTGTGTGTGTGTGTTTTTGTTTTGTGTTGTGTAAGATTGCCGCCAGTGTAGTAAACCTTTTTCCATTCATTGCAATGTGAGACCAACTTAAGGATTTAGCTGCCACTGTGAACCAAGATGCATATCCTATAACGATAACTCTGACAGGTTAGTCATGTATATAAAAGGACAGATCTGCCATGCTTTTTGTGCGTTTGAAACAGAGTCACACAGTAAATACTGCCCTTTGCAAACATGACCAGATCATAGATAATCCCATTCTACCTCTAATTGACTGCAGCGGGGTTAAAAATGGGCCCTTCATAGGTAAATGAGTTGTCACCTATAACTCTGAGTTTGGCTTTGGTCGCTGCATTCTGCTGCTTTAAGTTCAGCCATTTGTAACGACATACATACTGACCTGCCTCATGTTGTCTCTCTGTGAGGTGTATTTGTTGTCTGTCGCCATCATTGAAAAGAAAAGCATTTGAGGAATTAGCAAACACTTATCTCTGTATATAGGGCTCATTATATTCTTTCTATTGAATGTTGAATTGAGTCTGATTGCAGCACTAAATAATCAGCTTCAGATTATATGATTTCTAAGGGTCTAGGAAGAGTTAAACAATCAAGAAAGATACTGGTTTGTTGACTTGCAACCACTTGTACAGCTGTGTACTATCCTCCACACTTCTCCATTTGACTCTCCCATTTCTCATGCATGTAGCTATAGCTAACAGGCTATCATTAGGAAGATACCCATTTTTAAAACCTAACAAACCCTTATTGTTTTAGTCCAACCATCTGAAGTAGTTATCAATGAGCAACACCTGACTTATCTCTAGATGCCTGAACAACTTGCCCAGTAAAGAGAATTGTGTGAAGGGGAAGAGATATATTGTATTTCTTTTCAGGACAAGGCAGGGTGGTCAGCGTTTCATGGAAAGCAGTAGAGGGAGTCATTCTTACTAATGTCTACTCAGCCTGTCTTTGCAATTAGTTAATTAATCTTAATGACAACCTTCACTCGCCATGGTCCATTGCAAGGCTAACAGTCAGTTTACAGTGTATCAGGGTTTTATCATGTGTATTTGGTGCACACATTAGAAGTTCTGACTAGGCAACAATGTATTTCATGTATATTGTATGTGTGTATATTGTATCCTATATTTCATTTATATTTACATTCTGTGTTGTGTGACTGATTTTGCTGCTGCAACACTGTAATTTCCCATTTTTTGGGATCAATATATCTATCTATATGGCTGAGGACATTGGGCTGACGCAACCATAGAGCTCAGGGAACATAGGGCTATTAAAACATATTTGAGAGAACATAGGGTTGATAAAACCATCAGTGCCTTGCGAAAGTATTCGGCCCCCTTGAACTTTTCACCCTTTCCTTTTGCACATTCCAGGCTTCAAACATAAAGAAATAACATTTTTTTTTTTGTGAAGAATCACCAACAAGTGGGACACAATTGTGAAGTGGAACAAAATCTATTGGATATTTAAACTTTTTTAGCAAATAAAAAACTGAAAAGTGGTGCGTGCAAAATGATCGGCCCCTTACTTTCAGAGCAGCAAACTCAGTCCAGAAGTTCAGCGAGGATCTCTGAATGATCCATGTTGTCCTAAATAACGATGGGGATCATAGAATCCACCTGTGTGTGATCAGGTCTCTGTATAAATGCACCTGCTCTGTGATAGTCGCAGGGTTCTGTTGAAAGCGCAGAGAGCATCCATGAAGACCAGGAACACACCAGGCAAGCGCCGTAATACTGGTGTGGAGAAGTTTAAAGCCGTGATTTGGATACAAAAAGATTTCCCAAGCTTTAACATCCCATAGGAGCACTTTGCAAGCGATCATTTTGAAATGGAGGATATCTAATCTACCAGACCTGGCTCCCTGTAAACTTTCAGCTCAGACAAGGAAGATGATCAGAGATGCAGCCAAGAGGCCCATGATCACTCTGGATGAACTGCAGAGAACTACAGCTGAGGTGGACGTTTTGTCCATAGGACAACCATTCGGACACTGCACAAATCTGGCCTTCATGGAAGAGTGGCAAAGAAAGCCATTTCTCAAAGATATCCATAAAAGTCTCGTCTAAAGTTTACCACAAGCCACCTGGGAGACACACCAAACATGTGGAAGAAGGTGCTCTGGTCAGATGAAACCAAATCGAACGTTTTGGCCACATGCAAAACGATTGTTTGGCGTAAAAGCAACACAGCTCATCACCCTCAACCACACCACCCCCACTGTCAAACATGGTGGTGCAGCATCAGGTTTGGGCCTGCTTTTCTTCAGCAGGACAGGAAGATGGTTCAGATTGAGGGGAAGATGGATGCAGCCAATACAGGACCATTCTGGATAAAACCTGTTGGAGTCTGCAAAAGACCTGAAACTGGGACGGAGATTTGTCTTCCAACAAGACAATGATCCCAAACATACAGCAACATCTCCAAGGAATGGTTCACAAATAACGTATCCAGTGTGTTAGAATGGCCAAGTCAAAGTCCAGACCGATCCAATCGAGAATCTGTGAAAGAACTGACCTGCTGTTCACAATTGTTGGAAGACAAATCTCCGTCCCAGTTTCAGGTCTTTTGCAGACTCCAACAGGTTTTTATCCAGAATGGTCCTGTATTTGGCTGCATCCATCTTCCCCTCAATCTGAACCATCTCCCTGTCCCTGCTGAAGAAAAGCGAGCCCACCATGATGCTGCACCACCATTTTTACATTGGGGTGGTGTGTTGAGGGTGATGAGCTGTGTTGCTTTTACGCCAAACATATCGTTTTGCATTGTGGCCAAAACGTTCGATTTTGGTTTCACTGACCAGAGCACCTTCTTCCACATGTTTGGTGTGTCTCCCAGGTGGCTTGTGGTAAACTTTAGACGAGACTTTTTATGGTATACTTTGAATGCTTTCTTCTTGCCACTCTTCCATGAAGGCCAGATTTGTGCAGTGTCCGACTGATGTTGTCCTATGGACAAACTGTCCCACCTCAGCTGTAGTTCTCTGCAGTTCATCCAGAGTGATCATGGGCCTCTTAGCCTACCAACGGAGTATCCCCCTGCTCAGTAGCACCCAACACAGGCTCACCAGGGCAAGTTTATAAACGTGTTTTTAGTCTTGAACATGTTCAAAAAATCATTATAAGTGCCAGCCAGTGAAAGTGTTCCTTCGGAGTGAACACAGTGCGAATCTGACTGGGAGATGTGAAAGAGATGCATGAAAGTTGTTAATCAGCTGTGTTTAGTCCTGTCTTGATTACTGCAGGAGTCTTTGGACCTTATGACCTATGGTTATGTTTTTAAAGGAAGTGCTTAGTCAACTAGCAGAAGTATGTTCAGGGAGCCGCCCTTGATTGAATGTTGTATGTCTATTTCTAGGAATTTGTTATTACTGTGTCTTCTATTGTATCTGGTTTCATTTATTTCTTGTTTGGCTTTTTACTGTAAAGTACTTTGGTAGGCCCGGCCTTGGAAAGGTGCTCTATAAATAAATGTGACATGACGTATGACATTAAGGTAAGTTTGGATACATTACTTTATTTAATGTAAATTGATACCCTATTTATTTTTCTTTCTCTCTTTTCTGTGTTGTGTGGTAGACAGTCCCTAAGCTCCTAACGCGTCTGCAAAACACACAGACACCCAACACACATACTCAACACACCACACACGAATATGTACTTAGTAATCATTAATTTTGGAGCACCTGCCCTTAGCTGTTCTTGTCTTATTAGAATTTAAAGTTATTATTATATAATTCCTGAAACATATGGCAAACTGAGACTTACTGAATGTTTTCAAAAATTTACACATTTTTTTAGAGTATCCAGCAAAGCATTTACACAGTAATTGCGCATTGTCATTAGACAGAATATGAGGTTTTGCAATTAAGTAATATTCAGATGTGGCGTAGCATCGCACACCAAGTCTGTCAACCGGAATTTTAACCACGTTATTTGAGGTAATACACAATTGCATGTCAGTATCATTTCTCATTTTGCGGGAATTCAACTGTACACAATACTGTAATAATAAAGCAGTGCTATAAACAGAATTATAATCCTCATTATCTCAGCACTAATGAAAAACAAAGGAAACAAACCGGATATTGTCGGATGGCAAAAGACAAAACCACAGTCTTTATTAGAGTCTTTTTAGCAATGTGTGTGTTGTGTGTGTGTTTCCAATTCAAGAAGAGAACTTGTAGATTTGATTGCAAGTCACGCGTCAACCCCACCTTCTCTCCTGTTCTTTACCTCACCAACTCATCTCTCTCTGTCCCTCTTGTTCATCCAAATCCATTGATTTTTAGATCTTGCTGTTGTGTTTCTCATTCCTGTTTTCGTTGTCCTGGTTGTCGTGAAAGAGAAAGAGGATGGGGATGTATGCTGGCGATTGTAATAAGGAGAAAGAAGGCCTTTCGTGGTTAATGGAACAAGTGTTGTGTGTTTGTACCCACTGTGTTATTAGGTAAAGGTATCAGGAGCACAGACGGACCAGTAAAGTGGAGTCGGGGGTTTGTCTGTTTCTCTTAAAGCCTGACTACCGTTCATTGGTAGGCTGTCATTGAAGAAGGCAAGGCAAGGCAGCTTTAATTTTGTATAGCACTTTAGCAACAGGCAATCAAAGTGCTTTACACAAAATCAGTTTAAACAGATTAAACACAAGTAAAACAGTTTAAAAATCACAAGCATTAAAAACCGGTTTTTTAAAACACATGAATGACAGTTAAAACAAAAGAGAAACATAAAACACAAGAATACAAGTTTACAGTGCAGCATAAGAAATTTAAAGAAATGATTAGTCATTTGAAGAAAGGCAGCATCAAATAGAAAGGTCTTCAGCCGTTTAAAGAACTGAGAGTAGCGCGGATCTACAGGTTTCTGGGAGTTTATTCCATTGATCTGGGAGCCATAGAAACTGAAGCTGCTTCACCTGTTGTTCTGACTCTGGGGACAGAAAGCAGCCTGTCCCAGATGAACCGAGAGGTCTGGGGGTTCATAGTGTAGTAGCAGATCCAGAAATATATTTGGTAGACCTAAAAACGTTAAGTGATTTATAAACTAGAAGAGAGAGCACTTTTGAAATCAATTCTTTGGACACAGGGAAAGCCAGTGATAAAGACTTCAGAAACGGAGTGATGTGATCCAGTCTATGGCTCTTAGTGGGACCGCAAGCAGCAGTCGCGTTCTGAATCCAGCTGCAGCTGTCTGATTGATTTTTTAGGGAGACCTGTAAAGACCCGTTCAGTAGTCAAGTCTACTGAAGATAAAGGCATGGACAAGTTTTTCCAAATTTTCCCTGGGACATATAAGTCCTTTGAACCTTGATATATTCTTAAGGTGATAGTATGAGATGACTTTGTTATGGTCTTAATGTGGCTGTTAAGTTCAGGTCTGAGTCCATGACTTACACAAGATTTCTGGCTTTGTCTGTTGTTTTAACATGGTTGTTTGAAGCTTTGGGGGAGCGCAGGAACTTTAATCGTTTCTCTCTTGCTCCTAAAACACCACCTCAGTTTTTCCTTCAATTTAATTGTCAGAAAGTCTGGCACACCGCCGTCATTTGTCGATGCATAGTCCGTTTTTGTATGGACCCCTATAGTCCCTGGCGATAAGGTTATGTAAATTGTGTGTCTCCGCCATAACTATGGTAAACTTTTTTGTTTTTCTCCATAATCTGAGCCAGTGGAAGCATGTATGTTAAACGAAGAGGCCCAGAATGGAGCCTTGCGGAACTCCGCCCGTCATATTTGTCCGCTCAGATTGCATAATTAACTATAGACACAAGTAATCACTATCTTTAGGGAGGATTCAAACCAGTAGTATGAGCCAGAAAGGCCAACGGGCAAGTTGTCCAATCGGTTCTTACCCCCCTGCTTCTAGTAGTTGTGCATGGTGACCGTGTCAAAGCAGCACTGAGATCAGTAATACAAGATTGAAATTTGCCATTATCTGTGTTAAGGTGGATGTATTAAAGCTTTGACACGAGTCGTTTCGTGCTTGTGGTTGTGGTCGGAAACCGAATGAAGGTATTCAAAACTGTTGCTTAGTGACAGAAATGTTGAGTTTGTGAAAGACTACTTTTCAATGATTTTACTAATAAAAAACGGAAGGTTTGATATTGGCCTATAGTTGCTCATTAGTGACTTCTGCTGTTCTTTTTTACGAGTGGCTTGATTACTGCAGGTTTCAGGGCCTGTTGGAAAGATACCTGAAAGAAGAGATGTGTTCACAATCTGTAGAAGATCAGAGTCAAACAATTGGAAAACATTTTTGAAAAAGTCCGGTGGTAGTTAGTAGAACATCATAGGCAAAGGTCGGGGGTTTTCAGATGGTGAATAATGTCCTCCAGGTTTGTATGTGGATCGTGTGAAATTCGGTATATTGGAACTATTTTTGCTTGAACAATGTGACAAACACATATCCTGGACTTGATATGGAGGCAAGGCCACTGACTGTTGTTAAATCTTTTGATTTTGTCTTTGAAAAGAAGGAGCAAAATCAATTGCCGGCCTTGGTAGATAAAAGTTCAGATGCTACTGGTACTGGAGGGTTTGTTAACATTCAACAGTAGCAAACAAAGCACGGGAATTTTATTGGTTTCTAGAGATAATATTCAGAGAAAAAGACCTCTTGCAGCCTCAGTGCAATTATAAATGCGAAGTCTCTCTTATAGGAGTTATAATGGACCAGGAGATTTGTTGTTCGACACCTTCCGGTTCAGCTTCCTACAATCTCTTTTTTTGTCTCACCAGTAGGGCATTCTCCATGGAGATCTTTCTTACCAGATCAACTTGGAACCTTAGTGGGAGGGAGCAATGCATCAATAACATTGTTAAATTTTACAGTTTTGGAAAATATCTACAAAGCTCACTGGACTGAGAAGCCAGAGGAGGGCTGTGTGGATGGAGGAAAGAAAAGCTGTCTAAAATGTGTCACTGTGTTTTCGTGATATACCGTTTTGATTATCTTTGTTGGACACTTTTGGGCACAGAGATAGTGTCGTTAAGAAAAACACAGGAATGATATGAGAGAGCAACGTCAGTCACCACAACTTGAAGACATGCTACTGGCATGCTGGCTCACACTGTGCTGGCTTATTAGAGCAATGGATGGAATTTAATCAGTGACACCTGTCCTTTTCTACTATGATGAGTCTAAATGTCGCTTAGGAACAGGCCCTTAGCCTGGCTTCTATTAGCTTCTGTTGGGCAGCCAGCCTTCAATGGCAGCTCTGTAGCAAGTGTGGGAATCAGAAGGCAACGCCAAAGTTTTGTTGGTTGAAGTACAAAAGTGCATCTGATGGTCAAGTCCAACCTGTTGTGAAACGGGCACTGGAGGTTGGACCCAAAGCAGAATACATTTAAGTGATTTAATAAGATAAATGTGATGTATAGAGTTAGTAGTGGAAGGGGGTGGTGGTGTCCAGGGGATCCAGTGGTGAGTGGTGGTTCAGTGCACTCTCCAGAGAGTGCCCAGTGAGTCGTGTCTTTGTTTGTGGCGGTTCAACCATGTGGTACTGGCATCTCCCAGGTCCACAAACAATTCCAACACTTCTTTGCATCCAGAGAGAAGCAGGCATGCAGGCGGGGGGGGTAACCGAAAGTGTGAGCACAAGCAGCAAGCAAGCAGCAAGCAAGGCGGACTGCCACGGGATCAAACACAGCCGCATAACATTAGCATTAACATAGGGAGATTAGGAAGGAGCTTCACCTGAAGCAGCCTGCAAACTAGGCCACGCCCACAATAACAGACACAGAGCAGAGGAAGAAACATGAGGGATCACGAACAGGGAAACAACAATGCAAACAAACAGGGAGAGGAAGGGGTGCCATGATCATGACAGAACCAGCTATATACAGTATGTGTGTCTATTTACCATTCATACTGCAGGGCCAACTAAGGTAATAGCATTTTTAGGAGAGGGTCAATGTTCTCAGCCCTTTGTTCCCTTAAGCCATCTTCCTTTAACCTATGTCCTCAACTTTATTTCCATCAGCCCTAGTCAAAACTGTGTAAAGAGTTATTGATGCAATATTGGAACAATGTCTAATCGTGCACCACAATTTAAACATCATATAAAATGGAACTTCTAATGTGTGCACCAATGTAGCCCATGTTCCATCAGCCCTATGTTCCCTCAACTATGTTCCATCAGCCCTATGTTCCCTCAACTATGTTCATCGCCCTATGTTCCTCAACTATGTTTCATCAGCCCTATGTTCCCTCAACATGTTTCATAGCCCTGTGTTCCACTCAACTATGTTCATCAGCCCTATGTCCCTCAACTATGTTTCATTAGCCCTATGTTCCATCAGCCCTATGTTCCCTCAACTATATTCATTAGCCCCATGTTCCATCAGCCCTAGTTCCATCAACTATATTTCATTAGCCCATGTGCCATCAGCCCTATGTTCCCATCAACTATATTTCATTAGCCCTAGTCCCTCAACATGTTTTATTAGCCTATGTCCATCAGCCCTATGTTCCCTCAGCTACAGTGCCTTGCAAAAGTATTCGGCCCCCTTGAACTTTTCAACCTTTTGACACATTTCAGGCTTCAAACATAAAGATATAAAATTTTTATTTTTTGTGAAAATCACCAACAAGTGGGACACAATTGTGAAGTGGAACGAAATCTATTGGATATTTTAAACTTTTTTAGCAAATAAAAAAACTGAAAATGGTGCATGCTAATGATTGGCCCCCTTGCGTTAATACTTTGTAGAGCCACCTTTTGCTGCGATTACAGCTGCAGGTCTCTGGGGTATGTCTCTATCAGTTTGCACATCGAGAGATTGAAATTCTTGCCACTCTTCCTGCAAAACAGCAGGCTCAGTGAGGTTGAGGAGAGCGTTTGTGAACAGCAGGTTTCAGTTTCACAGTTCTCGATTGGATTCAGGTCTGGACTTTGACTTGGCATTCAACACCTGGATACGTTTATTTGTGAACCATTCCTTTGGAGATGTTGCTGTATGTTTGGGATCATGTCTTGTTGGAAGACAAATCTCCGTCCCAGTTTCAGGTCTTTTGCAGACTCCAACAGGTTTTATCCAGAATGGTCCTGTATTTGGCTGCATCCATCTTCCCTCAATCTGAACCATCTTCCCTGTCCCGCTGAAGAAAAGCAGGCCCAAACCATGATGCTGCACCACCATGTTTGACAGTGGGGGTGGTGTGTTGAGGGGATGAGCTGTGTTGCTTTTACGCCAAACATATCGTTTTGCATTGTGGCCAAACGTTCGATTTGGTTTCATCTGACCAGAGCACCTTCTTCCACATGTTTGGTGTGTCTCCCAGGTGGCTGTGGTAAACTTTAGACGAGACTTTTTATGGATATCTTTGGAAATGGCTTTCTCTTGCCACTCTTCCATGAAGGCCAGATTTGTGCAGTGTCCGACTGAGTTGTCCTATGGACAAAACTGTCCACCTCAGCTGTAGTTCTCTGCAGTTCATCCAGAGTGATCATGGGCCTCTTGGCTGCATCTCTGATCATCTTCTCCTTGTCTGAGCTGAAGGTTTACAGGGAGGCCAGGTCTTGGTAGATTGCAGGGTTGATATCCTTCCATTTCAAAATGATCGCTTGCACGTGTGCTCCTGGGGTTTAAAGT
>NC_045739.1:702664-709848 GCF_008692095.1 Etheostoma spectabile | reverse complement strand
TGGGAAATCTTTTTGTATCCAAATCCGGCTTTAAACTTCTCCACACCAGTATTACGGCGCTTGCCTGGTGTGTTCCTTGGTCTTCATGATGCTCTCTGCGCTTTCAACAGAACCCTGCGACTATCACAGAGCAGGTGCATTTATACAGAGACCTGATCACACACAGGTGGATTCTATTGAAGCCTACCAACGGAGTATCCCCCTGCTCAGTAGCACCCAACACAGGCTCACCAGGGCAAGTTTATAAACGTGTTTTTAGTCTTGAACATGTTCAAAAAATCATTATAAGTGCCAGCCAGTGAAAGTGTTCCTTCGGAGTGAACACAGTGCGAATCTGACTGGGAGATGTGAAAGAGATGCATGAAAGTTGTTAATCAGCTGTGTTTAGTCCTGTCTTGATTACTGCAGGAGTCTTTGGACCTTATGACCTATGGTTATGTTTTTAAAGGAAGTGCTTAGTCAACTAGCAGAAGTATGTTCAGGGAGCCGCCCTTGATTGAATGTTGTATGTCTATTTCTAGGAATTTGTTATTACTGTGTCTTCTATTGTATCTGGTTTCATTTATTTCTTGTTTGGCTTTTTACTGTAAAGTACTTTGGTAGGCCCGGCCTTGGAAAGGTGCTCTATAAATAAATGTGACATGACGTATGACATTAAGGTAAGTTTGGATACATTACTTTATTTAATGTAAATTGATACCCTATTTATTTTTCTTTCTCTCTTTTCTGTGTTGTGTGGTAGACAGTCCCTAAGCTCCTAACGCGTCTGCAAAACACACAGACACCCAACACACATACTCAACACACCACACACGAATATGTACTTAGTAATCATTAATTTTGGAGCACCTGCCCTTAGCTGTTCTTGTCTTATTAGAATTTAAAGTTATTATTATATAATTCCTGAAACATATGGCAAACTGAGACTTACTGAATGTTTTCAAAAATTTACACATTTTTTTAGAGTATCCAGCAAAGCATTTACACAGTAATTGCGCATTGTCATTAGACAGAATATGAGGTTTTGCAATTAAGTAATATTCAGATGTGGCGTAGCATCGCACACCAAGTCTGTCAACCGGAATTTTAACCACGTTATTTGAGGTAATACACAATTGCATGTCAGTATCATTTCTCATTTTGCGGGAATTCAACTGTACACAATACTGTAATAATAAAGCAGTGCTATAAACAGAATTATAATCCTCATTATCTCAGCACTAATGAAAAACAAAGGAAACAAACCGGATATTGTCGGATGGCAAAAGACAAAACCACAGTCTTTATTAGAGTCTTTTTAGCAATGTGTGTGTTGTGTGTGTGTTTCCAATTCAAGAAGAGAACTTGTAGATTTGATTGCAAGTCACGCGTCAACCCCACCTTCTCTCCTGTTCTTTACCTCACCAACTCATCTCTCTCTGTCCCTCTTGTTCATCCAAATCCATTGATTTTTAGATCTTGCTGTTGTGTTTCTCATTCCTGTTTTCGTTGTCCTGGTTGTCGTGAAAGAGAAAGAGGATGGGGATGTATGCTGGCGATTGTAATAAGGAGAAAGAAGGCCTTTCGTGGTTAATGGAACAAGTGTTGTGTGTTTGTACCCACTGTGTTATTAGGTAAAGGTATCAGGAGCACAGACGGACCAGTAAAGTGGAGTCGGGGGTTTGTCTGTTTCTCTTAAAGCCTGACTACCGTTCATTGGTAGGCTGTCATTGAAGAAGGCAAGGCAAGGCAGCTTTAATTTTGTATAGCACTTTAGCAACAGGCAATCAAAGTGCTTTACACAAAATCAGTTTAAACAGATTAAACACAAGTAAAACAGTTTAAAAATCACAAGCATTAAAAACCGGTTTTTTAAAACACATGAATGACAGTTAAAACAAAAGAGAAACATAAAACACAAGAATACAAGTTTACAGTGCAGCATAAGAAATTTAAAGAAATGATTAGTCATTTGAAGAAAGGCAGCATCAAATAGAAAGGTCTTCAGCCGTTTAAAGAACTGAGAGTAGCGCGGATCTACAGGTTTCTGGGAGTTTATTCCATTGATCTGGGAGCCATAGAAACTGAAGCTGCTTCACCTGTTGTTCTGACTCTGGGGACAGAAAGCAGCCTGTCCCAGATGAACCGAGAGGTCTGGGGGTTCATAGTGTAGTAGCAGATCCAGAAATATATTTGGTAGACCTAAAAACGTTAAGTGATTTATAAACTAGAAGAGAGAGCACTTTTGAAATCAATTCTTTGGACACAGGGAAAGCCAGTGATAAAGACTTCAGAAACGGAGTGATGTGATCCAGTCTATGGCTCTTAGTGGGACCGCAAGCAGCAGTCGCGTTCTGAATCCAGCTGCAGCTGTCTGATTGATTTTTTAGGGAGACCTGTAAAGACCCGTTCAGTAGTCAAGTCTACTGAAGATAAAGGCATGGACAAGTTTTTCCAAATTTTCCCTGGGACATATAAGTCCTTTGAACCTTGATATATTCTTAAGGTGATAGTATGAGATGACTTTGTTATGGTCTTAATGTGGCTGTTAAGTTCAGGTCTGAGTCCATGACTTACACAAGATTTCTGGCTTTGTCTGTTGTTTTAACATGGTTGTTTGAAGCTTTGGGGGAGCGCAGGAACTTTAATCGTTTCTCTCTTGCTCCTAAAACACCACCTCAGTTTTTCCTTCAATTTAATTGTCAGAAAGTCTGGCACACCGCCGTCATTTGTCGATGCATAGTCCGTTTTTGTATGGACCCCTATAGTCCCTGGCGATAAGGTTATGTAAATTGTGTGTCTCCGCCATAACTATGGTAAACTTTTTTGTTTTTCTCCATAATCTGAGCCAGTGGAAGCATGTATGTTAAACGAAGAGGCCCAGAATGGAGCCTTGCGGAACTCCGCCCGTCATATTTGTCCGCTCAGATTGCATAATTAACTATAGACACAAGTAATCACTATCTTTAGGGAGGATTCAAACCAGTAGTATGAGCCAGAAAGGCCAACGGGCAAGTTGTCCAATCGGTTCTTACCCCCCTGCTTCTAGTAGTTGTGCATGGTGACCGTGTCAAAGCAGCACTGAGATCAGTAATACAAGATTGAAATTTGCCATTATCTGTGTTAAGGTGGATGTATTAAAGCTTTGACACGAGTCGTTTCGTGCTTGTGGTTGTGGTCGGAAACCGAATGAAGGTATTCAAAACTGTTGCTTAGTGACAGAAATGTTGAGTTTGTGAAAGACTACTTTTCAATGATTTTACTAATAAAAAACGGAAGGTTTGATATTGGCCTATAGTTGCTCATTAGTGACTTCTGCTGTTCTTTTTTACGAGTGGCTTGATTACTGCAGGTTTCAGGGCCTGTTGGAAAGATACCTGAAAGAAGAGATGTGTTCACAATCTGTAGAAGATCAGAGTCAAACAATTGGAAAACATTTTTGAAAAAGTCCGGTGGTAGTTAGTAGAACATCATAGGCAAAGGTCGGGGGTTTTCAGATGGTGAATAATGTCCTCCAGGTTTGTATGTGGATCGTGTGAAATTCGGTATATTGGAACTATTTTTGCTTGAACAATGTGACAAACACATATCCTGGACTTGATATGGAGGCAAGGCCACTGACTGTTGTTAAATCTTTTGATTTTGTCTTTGAAAAGAAGGAGCAAAATCAATTGCCGGCCTTGGTAGATAAAAGTTCAGATGCTACTGGTACTGGAGGGTTTGTTAACATTCAACAGTAGCAAACAAAGCACGGGAATTTTATTGGTTTCTAGAGATAATATTCAGAGAAAAAGACCTCTTGCAGCCTCAGTGCAATTATAAATGCGAAGTCTCTCTTATAGGAGTTATAATGGACCAGGAGATTTGTTGTTCGACACCTTCCGGTTCAGCTTCCTACAATCTCTTTTTTTGTCTCACCAGTAGGGCATTCTCCATGGAGATCTTTCTTACCAGATCAACTTGGAACCTTAGTGGGAGGGAGCAATGCATCAATAACATTGTTAAATTTTACAGTTTTGGAAAATATCTACAAAGCTCACTGGACTGAGAAGCCAGAGGAGGGCTGTGTGGATGGAGGAAAGAAAAGCTGTCTAAAATGTGTCACTGTGTTTTCGTGATATACCGTTTTGATTATCTTTGTTGGACACTTTTGGGCACAGAGATAGTGTCGTTAAGAAAAACACAGGAATGATATGAGAGAGCAACGTCAGTCACCACAACTTGAAGACATGCTACTGGCATGCTGGCTACACTGTGCTGGCTTATTAGAGCAATTGGATGGAATTTAATCAGTGACAACCTGTCCTTTTCTACTATGATGAGTCTAAATGTCGCTTAGGAACAGGCCCGTTAGCCTGGCTTTATTAGCTTCTGTTGGGCAGCCAGCCTTCAATGGCAGCTCTGTAGCAAGTGTGGGAATCAGAAGGCAACGCCAAAGTTTTGTTGGTTGAAGTACAAAAGTGCTCTGATGGTCAAGTCCAACCTGTTGTGAAACGGGCACTGGAGGTTGGACCCAAAGCAGAATACATTTAAGTGATTTAATAAGATAAATGTGGATGTATAGATGTTAGTAGTGGAAGGGGGTGTGGTGCCAGGGGATCCAGTGGTGGAGTGGTGGGTTCAGTGCACTCTCCAGAGACGTGCCCAGTGAGTCGTGTCTTTTGTTTGTGGGGTAACCATGTGGTACTGGCATCTCCCAGAGTCCACAAACAATTCCAACACTTCTTTGCATCCAGAGAGAAGCAGGCATGCAGGCGGGGGGGTAACCGAAAGTGTGAGCACAAGCAAGCAAGCAAGCAAGCAAGCAAGGCGGACTGCCACGGATCAAACACAGCCGCATAACATTAGCATTAACATTAGGGAGATAGGAAGGAGCTTCACCTGAAGCAGCCTGCAAACTAGGCCACGCCCACAATAACAGACACAGAGCAAGAGGAAGAAACATGAGGGATCACGAACAGGGAAACAACAATGCAAACAAACAGGGAGAGGAAGGGGTGCCATGATCATGGACAGAACCAGCTATATACAGTATGTGCTGTCTATTTACCATTCATACTGCAGGGCCAACTAAGGTAATAGCATTTTTAGGAGAGGGTCAATGTTCTCAGCCCTTTGTTCCCTTAAGCCATCTTCCTTTAACCTATGTCCTCAACTTTATTTCCATCAGCCCTAGTCAAAACTGTGTAAAGAGTATTGATGCAATATTGGAACAATGTCTAATCGTGCACCACAATTTAAACATCATATAAAATGGAACTTTAATGTGTGCACCAATGTAGCCCATGTTCCATCAGCCCTATGTTCCCTCAACTATGTTCCATCAGCCCTATGTTCCCTCAACTATGTTCATCGCCCTATGTTCCTCAACTATGTTTCATCAGCCCTATGTTCCCTCAACATGTTTCATAGCCCTGTGTTCCACTCAACTATGTTCATCAGCCCTAGTCCCTCAACTATGTTTCATTAGCCCTATGTTCCATCAGCCCTATGTTCCCTCAACTATATTCATTAGCCCCATGTTCCATCAGCCCTAGTTCCATCAACTATATTTCATTAGCCCATGTGCCATCAGCCCTATGTTCCCATCAACTATATTTCATTAGCCCTAGTCCCTCAACATGTTTTATTAGCCTATGTCCATCAGCCCTATGTTCCCTCAGCTACAGTGCCTTGCAAAAGTATTCGGCCCCCTTGAACTTTTCAACCTTTTGACACATTTCAGGCTTCAAACATAAAGATATAAAATTTTTATTTTTTGTGAAAATCACCAACAAGTGGGACACAATTGTGAAGTGGAACGAAATCTATTGGATATTTTAAACTTTTTTAGCAAATAAAAAAACTGAAAATGGTGCATGCTAATGATTGGCCCCCTTGCGTTAATACTTTGTAGAGCCACCTTTTGCTGCGATTACAGCTGCAGGTCTCTGGGGTATGTCTCTATCAGTTTGCACATCGAGAGATTGAAATTCTTGCCACTCTTCCTGCAAAACAGCAGGCTCAGTGAGGTTGAGGAGAGCGTTTGTGAACAGCAGGTTTCAGTTTCACAGTTCTCGATTGGATTCAGGTCTGGACTTTGACTTGGCATTCAACACCTGGATACGTTTATTTGTGAACCATTCCTTTGGAGATGTTGCTGTATGTTTGGGATCATTGTCTTGTTGGAAGACAAATCTCCGTCCCAGTTTCAGGTCTTTTGCAGACTCCAACAGGTTTTTATCCAGAATGGTCCTGTATTTGGCTGCATCCATCTTCCCCTCAATCTGAACCATCTTCCCTGTCCCTGCTGAAGAAAAGCAGGCCCAAACCATGATGCTGCACCACCATGTTTGACAGTGGGGGTGGTGTGTTGAGGGTGATGAGCTGTGTTGCTTTTACGCCAAACATATCGTTTTGCATTGTGGCCAAAACGTTCGATTTTGGTTTCATCTGACCAGAGCACCTTCTTCCACATGTTTGGTGTGTCTCCCAGGTGGCTGTGGTAAACTTTAGACGAGACTTTTTATGGATATCTTTGAGAATGGCTTTCTCTTGCCACTCTTCCATGAAGGCCAGATTTGTGCAGTGTCCGACTGAGTTGTCCTATGGACAAAACTGTCCACCTCAGCTGTAGTTCTCTGCAGTTCATCCAGAGGATCATGGGCCTCTTGGCTGCATCTCTGATCATCTTCTTCCTTGTCTGAGCTGAATTTACAGGGAGGCCAGGTCTTGGTAGATTGCATTTGATACTCCTTCCATTTCAAAATGATCGCTTGCACGTGCTCCTGGGATGTTTAAAGCTTGGGAAATCTTTGTATCCAAATCCGCTTTAAACTACCACCAGTATTACGGCGCTTGCCGGTGTGTTTCTGGTCTCATGCTGCTCTCTGCGCTTTCAACAGAACCCTGCGACTATCACAGAGCAGGTGCATTTATACAGAGACCTGATCACACACAGGTGGATTCTATGATCCCCATCGTCATTTAGGGCAACATCGGATCATTCAGAGATCCCGCTGAACTTCTGGACTGAGTTTGCTGCTCTGAAAGTAAGGGGCCGATCATTTTGCACGCACCACTTTTCAGTTTTTTATTTGTAAAAAAGTTTAAAATATCCAATAGATTTTGTTCCACTTCACAATTGTGTCCCACTTGTTGGTGATTCTTCACAAAAAAATAAAATGTTATTTCTTTATGTTTGAAGCCTGAAACTGAAAGTGTTC
>NC_045739.1:701230-702639 GCF_008692095.1 Etheostoma spectabile | reverse complement strand
TCAAAAGGTTGAAAAGTTCAAGGGGGCCGAATACTTTCGCAAGGCACTGTATGTTTTATCAACCCTATGTTCTCTCAAATATGTTTTAATAGCCCTATGTTCCCTGAGCTCTATGTTGCGTCAGCCCAATGTTTCCTCAGCCATATAGATAGATATTTATTGATCCCAATAAAATGGGAAATTACAGTGTTGCAGCAGCAAAATCAGTCACACAACACAGAATGTAAATATAAATGAAATACTAGGATACAATATACACACATACAATATACATGAAATACATTGTTGCCTAGTCAGAACTTCTAATGTGTGCACCAATATACACATTGATAAAACCCTGATACACTGTAAACTGACTGTTAGCCTTTGCATATGGACCATGGCGAGTGAAGGTTGTCATTAAGATTAAATTAACTATATTGCAAAGACAGGCTGAAGTAGACATTTAGTAAGAATGACTCCCTCTACTGCTTTCCATGAAACGCCTGACCACCCTGCCTTTGTCCTGAAAAGAAATTACAATATCATCCCTCTTCCCCTTCACACAATTCTCTTTACTGGGCAAGTTGTTCCAGGCATCTAGAGATAAGTCAGGTGTTGCTCATTGATAACTACTTCAGCTGGTTGGACTAAAACAATAAGGGATTTGTAGTGTTTTAAAAATGGGTCATCTTCCTAATGATAGCCTGTTAGCTATAGCTACATGCATGAGAAACTGGGAGAGTCAAATGGAGAAGTGTGGAGGATATTGACACAGCTGTACAAGTGGTTGCAAGTCAACAAACCAGTATCTTTCTTTGATTGTTTAACTCTTCCTAGCATCCTTAGAAATCATATATCTTGAAGCTGATTATTTAGTGCTGCAATCAGACTCAATTCACAATTCATAGAAAGAATATAATGAGCCCTATATACAGAGATAAGTGTTTGCTAATTCCTCAAATGCTTTTCTTTTTCAATGATGGCGACAGACACACAAATACACTCACAGAGAGACAACATGAGGCAGGTCAGTATGTATGTCTTCTACAAATGGCTGAACTTAAAGCAGCAGAATGCAGCCGACCAAAGCCAAACTCAGAGTCATAGGTTGACAACTCATTTACCTATGAAGGGCCCATTTTTCAACCCCGCTGCAGTCAATTAGAGGTAGAATGGGATTATCTATGATCTGGTCATGTTTGCAAAGGGCAGTATTTTATCTGTGTGACTCTGTTTCAAACGCACAAAAGCATGGCAGATCTGTCCTTTTATTATACATGACTAACCTGTCAGACGTTATCGTCTATGGATATGCATCTGTGGTTCACAGTGGCAGCTAAATTCCTTAAAGTTGGTCTCAAATTGCAATGAATGTGAAAAATGTGTTTACTACACCTGGCGGCAATCTTACACACACACAAACACAC
>NC_045739.1:685189-701220 GCF_008692095.1 Etheostoma spectabile | reverse complement strand
ACACACAATCCCCCCCCCCCTGGCTAGACTGGAGTCACACAATTAGCCCACCGTCATTAGCCAGGTTGCCAAGCAACGGGAGAGACTAGGATAATCAGTCTAGCGGGCATGGAGGGGGGTTGGAGGAAGGGACAAGTATAAGCATGAGAGGCCGTCATCACAGTGAAAGATGGGATAAGAGAGGTGTGTTGGAGTGGACAAAATAAAAGGAAACATGGACCATGGGAGGAAAAGAGGCAAGGACAGTGGGAGAAGGACAACAAGAGAGCAAGGACGTAATTATTATTAACTCTAAGGGAGACGTCTTCTATGAACTGCTCATCACACCATGTAATTATCAGCCTCACCAGGCCTATAATTCCGAGGCATCCAACAAAAACAGACGTTATTTTGATACTTGAATGTATAAAAAAAAACACTAGCACAAAAAGGTCAGCAATGGCAGAGAAGCTCTTACCTTTCACAATAAAAGCTCTAGACATATAGGCTTCACTGCAGGGTTCAACACTAAGTTTATTTTATTTTTTTCAGTTATCCAGTCAAGCAAGTAAAAAAAAAAAAAAAATCTACTTGCCAAACTCAATTTTTAATGGCACCTATACATTTCCCCTGCTTTCCGCCGAGGGAAAATGTGAAAAAAACAGAAAATAACCCTATCAAAAAACAATCACGGAATAGAAAAATCCACAAAACAGTTTGATTGTCATTTCTCATGGACTTTAAAGAAAAAACAACAACAACCAGACAGTAGAGACATCTGACAGGTAATCACAACGGCGGGAATACAAGTGACCTGGAATGCAAACAGTGAATTTCAAAATAAAACAGAAATAAGAGCGGGAGCAGGACGTGACACCTTCCTCCCCAACGCTTTGGTGGAGGGTTTAGCTACCACACCGCATTCCAGGATAAGAGAAAAACGTGCTCTGGTTCATTGGCATTTCTTTACAGCAATCACAGTCGTCATGGCTATGTGCCTCACGGTGCCTCTGCATAACAGCCTCAGGAAGGAAGTTGTTCTGGTGGAACATGTGTACGTTCAAAAGTAGTTTTAGTTGTTAACAGAAAACTCAGATTGGACAGATAGTCCAGCTAGCTGTCTGGATTTACCCTGCAGAGACCTGAGGACCAGGTAACCATAGTCCTCAGATTGGACAGATAGTCTAGCTACTGTCTGGATTTACCCTGCAGAGACCGAGGACCAGGTAACCATGTCCTCAGATTGGACAGATAGTCTAGCCATGTCTGGATTTACCCTGCAGAGACCTGAGGACCAGGTAACCATAGTCCTCGATTGGACAGATAGTCTAGCTAGCGTTCGGATTTCCCTGCAGAGACCTGAGACCAGGTAACCATAGTCCTCAGATTGGACAGATAGTCTAGTTAGCTGTCTGGATTTACCCTGCAGAGACCTGAGGACCAGAGACAGAGACAGAAGAAGGTGATGGGACATCGGCCAAAAGACATGCATCCAGCGGAATTCCATGCAGCACTGGAGCAATCCCGGAAGTGGGGCGTCGTGGATATAGACTAGTAGCACATTTGTACTGTACTGTATCTTTACATTTAATTCCTTAAATGTGACTCAAAATATCTAAATGCTTTTTCTTTACTATACATTCTGGTGAAGAGTTTGTGCTTTCAGGTTTAGAAATAGGAGATCATACTGTGCATAAACACACACCCACACAGACACAGTAATTAGGTATAATTGCTGTCTGCTTGGCATGATGAAACAATACCCGAGAACAGGAACACACACAGTACAAGTAAAGTTAATTAATAGCGTTGACGCTTGCATCCACCTTCAGTCCTCCACCTCTGTCCTGATCTGTACATTGTGTGCAGTTATATAAAGCTGCACCTCGTCATCAGCGTCTGAGTGCGAACCGACACTGACCAGACCTGTCTGCAAATCCTCTGGACTTCTTTATTTAATCAACTGTGAAGAGATCCATAACGACACATTGAATTTATTTAGCACTTTGAAAACCAATGTTCCAATGTGATTTGCTCAAAGTGAATAATAAAGGCAAAGACAAAATATTGAGATAAACAGTTTAGGAAGCAGTGACCTATTCCTAGACACAAGATTTCAAAAAAATATTTACGGTATATGAATAAGCTAACTGATAAAAAGAAGATTTTAAAAATTGAGGGTTTAATGATTTGGTTAGCCTGCACATTTCAGAGCTGAGGGGCCCTGACAGCAAAGGCACAGTCCTGGCTAGACTTAAATGTCAATACAGGAGCAGCCAGGAGGTTTTTATTGTTCTTATTGAATGGAGTAATATGTTCTGTTTTAGCCAGGGATGCCCCAAATCCAGGATTTGGCTTTGGCTGAACTTTGGGCTTTTTGACGGGGTTTGGTTTCTGCCAAACCAAACTACTCGTGGAGCGTTCAATGCAGTAGGCTGTGAAAATGTGAAAATGGAACTCGTGAGCAGAAAAAGTGATGTTTAGCAGTACTTTCAATCATAAGAAGGCAATTCAAGTCGAGCTCCATGTTCAAATTGCAATGCCGATTTGTCTCATGGTAGTCTCACGAGCAGTGCATGGAGGAATCTACAGACAGTTAAAATGAATCATGCTTAATCGCTATTCAGCTGGGTTCTCAAGTTTTATCAAACGTTTGGAGTGAGATTGCATGCGTTAGGGGAGGAGCCATCCCAGTATTTGCCACAGTGGCCCCTCTACCTTTTGTTCATAATTAACCTGCACAAATAGAAATTCTACCTCCTCAGTCCGTCCCCTCCCTCTCCCTTCTGTGCCTCCTCGTACTGACCCCCCACCGCTCTCTTCCACTGTCTCCTGTATGCTTTTGTCCAATCTCTCCTGTGTGCTCTCCTCCACTGTCTCCTGTGTGCTCTCCTCCACTGTCTCCTGTATGCTCTTGTCCACTGTCTCCTGTATGCTCTTGTCCACTGTCTCCTGTATGCTCTTGTCCACTGTCTCCTGTATGCTCTTGTCCATTGTCTACTACATGCTCTCTTCTAAGATCCCTTGTGTGCTCTTGTCCACTGTCTTCTGTACGCTCTTGTCCACTGTCTCCTGTATGCTCTCTTCCACTGTCTCCTGCATGCTCTTGTCCACTGTCTCCTGTGTGGTCTCCTCTAATATCTCCTTTATGCTCTCTTTAACTGTCCCTCCTACTGTCTCCCTTGTTGTCTTCTCCACCGTCTGCCACCACCTCTTCCACTGTCTCCTCCTCTGATTGAGAACCTTTTTAGAGGGCTTACCCAGAATGGGAAAATATTATTTTGCTTCTTCCCTGACATCTTTGAAACAGACCAACACATTGATGATGGTGATGGTGTAGGCCTATGTTTCAACAGGAAGTTAACAGTATTGAATATCCAGAGCACTGTGCTTTAATAAATGTAGTCTTAATTCAGTATAATTTGAAATAAAATGAAGAAATGCATCAGTATATAATTTTTTTTTTACTGTTATACGTTTGAAAGAGTACTGCCCCATTAAAAGATTTTCATCTCTTTTAGAATGAATATCCACTTCTCTGATATTGTGAATATATCTCTGGATGATGAAACATGCTGTTTGTGAAGAAAGGACTTTGACGCCTACTATCCTTGGAGAGGTGCCACGGTTTGTTCTGACCTGACGCTGTCAATCTTTTGAGCTGGCGTCTGGTTTTCCTCAAAGATAGATGCTTTAATTGATGTGTTATTGTGGAATAAAACTCCTCAGTAAAACCCAAGGTCTCCATCTGACTTTCTTCAGAAACTGTTTATCTCTTTAGCTCCTTGATGGATTAAACCAAATGTAATGTTCAGTAAATCACTTCAAAGTGTAAAAAACGGTAAAACTCAGTGGAAAAACTAAAACACTTGATTCTTTGTTTAGTGCTTTGGCAGTGCTGGTTTCTGTGCCATGACTTATCAATAGAAACAGTTATGAAACTGTAACTGAGATAAAGATCGGCAGTTTAAAGTACGTTATGGTACTCAGTGACACATGTGACTAGTGCATACAGATGACTTATCTTCTAGTGAGCCTTTTTGTATATAGTATATACAGTATATAAAGTTTTAATAAAAACGTTAAACAATACAAAAACAAACAATTGGCCTGTGTATTGTTGTCACCTGCCCAGTTTGAGATCCAGGCCAGGTGAGCAGATCTACCTGTAAAAACGTTAACCCAGCGCTCTACAGATGTAACGATAGGACAGCCATGAAAGCAGCAAACAAACCAACGGGATCATGGGATTCTGCCTGACCTTAAAAAAACAGTATGTTTCTAACAGTTGCGTGACCAGAGACCAACAAACCCGGGTAAATATTGGAGATGGATTTGAAAGATTGCATTCCCCCAAAGTGATCGATGCTACTTCACCAATGGACCCTAGATTATTAACCTAAACTAGTATCTTAATCCTTGTGTTGTCTTCCCGTCAAAATTGAAAATTACATTCCCTGTTCCATATTTTAGGAATTTATGTTCAATAAACCTAATTTATAGGAAATTATACCTAATGTTTGAGTTAGAAAAGCAGAAATTAGGAATTATTGAGACTAAAATTAAAGGAATGGATGTTGATGGATAATCACAGACTGGAATATGTCAACTTTTACTCAATACTATTTCAAAAACACTTCCATTTTTTTTTCAAATGCTATAAAATTGAATAAGACGCCCCAGAATTAATGAAAGTAGAGATTTGTACTTGCCAAAGAGCGTTGTATGGAATCATTCGTGTTATTTTGGTTTATTACAACTGGGTAGTTATCAAGAACATTGATATAGGAAAACGGGTATGTTTGACCCGAGGACAACATGAAGGTAAACTAAGTATAGCACTGTAACGTGAACGATAAAATCAGCAACAGGTTGGATTTATCTGCTACAGAGCTCCAGGACGCCGTTACCAGCAGCAGTTGCTCAGCCCCCCACAGGTGACTGTGAGCTCCAGGCCCCGCCAGATGGCGGTCCTTTCAGGGGGCCGTGGGAGTGGAGTTTAGCCAGAAAAAGTGAGCGTCATGCAGCGATAACGACTAGTTAAGTTTAGGAAAAAGCTTGTGGTGTTGTGGTTTGGGTTTTTAGTTTGGGTTCATTTTCCCTTTTTCTTTGGCCTCCTTGTGTTTTTGTCTTTTTCTCTCTGGTCTTATGTTGCTGGTCTTGTCTTGTGTTTCTCTGTACCTGTTTGTTCTACTTCCTGTTTTATTTTTTGACAGTTTGGTTTCCTGTTTTGTCTTGTCTTGTCTAGCTTTGCTTTGTTTGTCTGATTGTCCTGCCCCGCCCTAACGTGATTCACCTGATGTCTCACCTGTTCCTTATTACCTCATTACCTCTTGTATTTAACCCTAGTGTTTCCTTTGTCTCTCGTCAGATCATTCTGGTTCATTCGCCTGTCTGCACGTCACGTTGTCGTAGTGTTCCTGATATTGTTCCTGTTTCCCTGGTTGTGGTGATTTCATGTTTTTTGTCTATTTTTTTTAGATATTTGCCTTTTTGCCTTGTTTTTTGGATGTTTAGTTCCATTGAGGCTTTCCTTGTGTTTTTGGACAATAAAGTCCTGTTTACCCCCACCTGCCTGCCTGCCGTCCTCCTCTCTGCATTTGGGTCCAATCCTCACTCCCCACAACAATGGTTTGGATTAAAACCCTCCTGAGGAACGAACAAGCGTTTTCCTGGGTTAATTTTTCGCTTTTGGCTTGAAAGTGCAGTGTTTTATGTTGTGCTATTTCATTTAGAGATTATTTTCCATTGGATATTGAAGTTCATAAAGAGGTGTTTTGGCATGGCTGGCCGCGTGGCTCTATATCCATGGCATTGAAAGGGGGAATTCTTGCATGTTTTGTATTTGTTGTGCATTAGCAAAAATCATTGATCTTTTTCCTTTCTATCCACATTTCCAATTTGATTTAGTGAAGTAAAGTCCACATAAAACTAAAATAAACATGAACATCCTTCCCACTTCTCTCAATCGTCGCCCTCTCCGCAGAAAGTCACTTACTGCTCGGCTAAATTAAGTTCCAACACCCATAAACAACTGGCACTTTTAGCCTGGCAGCTTAAATCGTGTGTGTGTGTGTGTGTGTGTGTGTACTTACAATTTCTTTGGATGGAACAAAGATTTTAACCAAATCCTTACTCATATTTTGTAAATCATGTGTTTTGTCATTCATATGTATTGGCCAATCACCAGAGATCATATTCAGATATCATTTAAATGTAACAAACACAGAGTTATGATCAAGTGAGTAACTTTGGGTTATGCATTGGGGGGTTACATTTTGAACATCAAACCCATCATTTTCCAGCATTCTGGTGAATTTTCCTCTAACTATTTGTACCTTTTCTGCATCAAGTTACGGTGCAAGTGACTTAATTTATGTAAAGGAAATTATAAGATGTTTTTGGGGCGGGTTGTACTGGCCAGTTTTGATTATTGCGGGGGGTAAATTGTACCTATGGTTATGAGCTTGTGAATGACTAAAGCTAACATAGGCCTACTGTGTCACATGCTTCATTGTGTTTAATTTCCTCATTGCTGTTAGTTTTAGTAGTTTAGATTTCTTCCTGTGTGACTGCACCTTCGGTCTAAGTAGTTAAATTAGCCTCCTGCATTTTCTTTCACATTATCACTGCTATGATTTAATTATTTCCACAAAAAACATCACAGAAAAGCAAATCAAGAGATTGTTCTTTACTGGGATGCGTATAGGCCGACATCTTTAACGCAGGTAGGACCTGGTTAATTTGCGTGTTAGGTGACCTGGAAAATGTGAAGAAGCTGGAAGTGGGAGTGGGAATGTTTCTTTCTCTACATGTTAGCTGCATGCCTGCTGACCTACCCATGATGCATCATGCGTCCTGCCCATTTATGATAACCACCCCGGCAACCCTGAACAGAACAAGTGGGCCAGAAAATAAATTGGACAACCCAACAATGCAGGTACAATAGGACGCCTTTATTTTAGAGTTCTTTTATTCAAACCATAATTATAATTCATATTCCTCTATATCTGTTTCTCTGTGTCCAAAACGGCAGCGACAGATGGCTGCCCACTAAAAGGGTTCTGTCTAACAGGAAGTTTTTCCTTGCCATGCTTGCTCTTGGGGGGGGGTTTGTTGTTGATCTAGATCTACTCTCACTCAACTGTACATATGTTGGTAAACTGGCTCATAACTGTATTTCACCAATAACAAATTTTACAAATAAGTGAATAGAAATGCTACAGAGTGGTATCTTTAAGTTTGACATGAGTTTGAAAGGAGCATTAATATTGTTGCACAAATTGAATGGCAGCATATAAAAACATTGTTATTGCACGAAAAATAGATACTGTTATTGCATGGTAAGAAATAATATTCATGCAGGGTCATAGGTGTTATTAAGGGGGGGTTATTTTGAGTTCAGGGGTGTGATGGCTTGTGGGAAGAAGCTGTTGCAGAATCTGACCGTTTTGCACCGGATGCTGCGAACCCTCTTGCCAGAGGGAAGCAGAGAAAACAGTCCGGGATGGGGATGGGGGGTTCTTTTATGATGTTTTTCAGACAGTGTTTGTATGCAAGGTCCTGAATGGAAGGCAGAGACGACCCAATGGTCTTCTGTCCTCACCTCTCTCCATACAGTCTTCCACTCTAAGGGTTGTGCAGTCCCCAAACCAGACTGAGATGCAGTTGGTCAGTATGCTGTCTATAGCGCCTCTGTAGAAAGTGGCCAGGATGGGAGGGGGACGGTGTGCTCCTATAGTTTGTAGGCCCAGCTTGGTGTTTGTGTGGTCATGGAAGAAACCTTGGATTTTCTGGCTATGGGAACACTTTGTAACCCTGATGGTACAGTTTTTTTCAGCATTGCACTTACCTCGCCAGTCATCCAGGGCTGCTGATTGGCTCGTGTGTTGGTTAGAGGTAGCAGCCTTCTAGAACATAAACCAGTCTGTGCACTTAAAGCAGTCCTATAATGCTGTCCTTCACCTGCTTCACAGTGGGCTCTTTCTGGGTAAGCAGTGGCCTGTATGCAGGAATCAGCATCACACGGAGGTGGTTGGAGGAGCCGACGTGGGGGTGGGGGTGGGGGACTGCCTTAAATGCCTTCTTGATGTTAGTGTAGGCTAGATACTGTGTTCATGCACCTGGTAGCAAAGTCCACATACTGATGGAATTGGGGGAGAACTGTCTTCATGTTAGCCTGTTTAAAGTCCCCTGCTACATTAAAAACTTTCCTTATCATAAAAAGGTTATGCACTAAAGCTGTGGGCTGTCAAATCATGTGGGCGGGGGGCTGTGGGGATGACGACCATTGGTTACGGATCATCGGAAATTAAACTTACATCCGTCGTGGGCGGTTAGATTTATTCACTCACTCTAGAATGATACATTAAAAACTTTCTTTTCACGTTTATTGACAGCAAATTGTTGATGTTTATATTTTAATAGGCTGTATATTAACTTAATTAGGAGAAAACAGGGCAACATGTAGTTCTATATAAAATCTGACATATAGAAACCCCCATTTAGCCAAAATGGCATGCACCTCCTTTCATAAAAGCCCAGTTCAGACTCGGACCGAAGAGACGATATCATTTTAGAACGCTGCAGGAAGAAGTAGCAGCAGCTCCTTTTGCAGAAATGCAGCACAAAAACCTAGGAAATTAACACCGAAAGACAACTGAAAACATTAAACAATTGATATGAGCGATTGTCACTAATTAAATGATTACCGAGAATTATTATAAACAGGGATCTAGGCCATTTTGAAAGGCCAGATTGAGGCCAATCCCTCCCGCCCCGGTCACAAACTGTTTGAATCCCGCCCCCCTGGAAGGAGGCTGCTGACCATCAGGGAACTAAACCTCACGCCATAAAAAACTCAGTCAGTCTAATTACAAGGCCCCAGACCCCTTCAACTCAAAAGATTGGGATCTATGTGAATTAGTTAGAAGAAAGGATACTGGTTTAAGATACATTATGTACACCCATTCAATGAAATTGTCCCCAAATCCAAACTTTTGTTTAGCGTCTTCAGCAGGCAAGGCCATTCAGTCTTCTGGGCGTCAGCAGTCTGTGCATTCTTCCTCAGCACTAAATATTTGTATTTAAAAGCAAACGGACACCAGGGATTAATCAAGTCTTATAAATGGTGTACCATTGTGGAAACATGTCTACCTAATTTTGTCGCCAAGAATTTAATTAGACTTAAGTCACAGTTTAAGAGAGCAAGAGGTCTGTAACTTGCCAGATAAACCTCTTCCCTTCCTCCTTTCAAAAGCAAGCGGATATTCGGTTCATATAATAAACTGGGAAGCGTCTTATTTCTCAGAACATTGTTCACCATTCTCAGCATGAGCAGAAGTATTTTTTCAGAAAATTCAGAAAATTCACAGGAAAAACCATCTGGAGCAGATTGTTTTCCCAAGATTAAGGCTCGAATAGCATTCAAAAGGTCAGTTTTAGAAATTGGGGCCCCCATGTCATCGCTATTTTTTTTTTAAGATTATTTTTTCAGCTTTTATTTGATAGGACAGCTAGGTGAGAAAGTGGGGGGAGACATGCCGGAAATCCTCACAGGTCTCAGATGTGTGCCTTCCCACTGATCCAGGCCACACCTCCATGTCATCTCTAATTGGGGAACCTTTAAATGGGAAAAAAACGTTAGAGGAATCTGCTTCAGTGGCCTTTAACTTTACTAGAATGCAGTTCTTTATTTAAGTCCCTGAAGCAATCCTTTATCTCTCTGATTTGGATTTTTTTTCCGGTGATTTGCCCGTTTAGCCCTTTCACCTCAAAGTTGGCTAGTTTCTAAGGTTTATCTCCAAGTTCAAAATATTTCTGTTTGATTTTCAATAGAAGATTAACAACACATGTAGTTAGAATAGTATTGTACTCATTTAAATTTTTTATTTTTAAGATCGTATTGTAATCACTGGTTGAGAGGGAAGATATACAGGCCTCTTCCAGTACAGGAAGAATTTTTGAATGTCCTTGAGGCGGCAGGTTTTCAAATGAAATAATGTGGGCCCTCATCACTACTTTGAAGGGCTCCCACGAAATAGAATCCAAGAACTCCCCATTATCATTTGTAACAAGACATTTGTCTATAAGGGAATTCATGTGCTGAATAAAAGACTGGTCTTCAAGAAGAAGAGGGTTGAGGTGCCGGCTATATTTTGGACAAGACCGAATATTTTTAAACTTAAGAGAAATTGGATTGTGATCAGATATTAAAATATTATAAGTAGGCATGATTTTAAATAATTCAGAAGGTTAGGACCTGAGACCACTGGGTCTGATAAACAGATCAATGAAGCATCAGCATACAGATAATAATTCAGAAGCTATCAGAAAGCAATCGATCGTAGTGTAAGACTTATGGACATGAGAATACAAAGAAAAGTTCTTATCTGCAGTTGCCATGTTTCAGCCATATTCCTTGTCTTTTTTTTAAAGTTTGTTTTGAGGCATTAACCTTAATTGACAGTGGATAGACATGGGGGGGGAGAGATTCGGGATGACACACAGCCAAGGACCGCAGGTCGGATTCACCGCTGCAGGGCTCAGCCAACATGGGGTGAACCCTCTTACTGGGTGACCTAGAGGCCACCTGCATATTCCTCGTCTTAATTAAATTATTCAGATTTCCCACTGAGGTTATTGCAGGAGGGGGTTTAGAAAGTCTATCTAGCACTGGGTCAAGGTAACAAGTCGCCTCCAATAATAACATTAGAGGCAGAAGCCAGTCTCAAATTAAATGGAAGAAGTCAGGATTGTCAATATTCGGAGCGTAGATGTTAAACAGTGTTATCAGAAGGGAGTTTATGTGCCCAGATATCATCAAATACCTGCCATATGGGTCTGCTGTCATACAATCACGTCATATAGGAGATCCTATATATTTTGGTTTAAGATTATTTTGTTGGGGCTTTTTCTCTTTATTTCAGACTGACAGTGGATAGACAGTAAAGGTGGGAGAGAGATGGGGGATGATGACTCAGCAAAGGGCCACAGGTTGGATTCAAACCCAGGCCCCTGCAAAGTCCCCCCTCTTTTTTCTTAATGTTAAAGGGTGACTATTGTTTTTTTCCAACCTGGGCCCTATTTTCTTATGTTTTTTTTGTGTAAGTAACTGACAAGAACAACAATCTTTGAAACTGGTCCAGTATTAAGCGTGAACGCTGAAACCAGCAGCCACAGACCGGGCTGCAGGGTAACCCTATGGGACAAATATGCATCGTAAATTAAGTCCACTCAGAGGGCTGTTATTTTTACCTCTGAAAGACTCAGATTATTATTCTAAGTGTCTGACAACATTATAGAAAGGATCCCTACAGAGATAGACCTCTCTGTTTAACCACAAACAGCTCTGAAGTTGCTAGCACTAAACCCACCAGAATCCATTATTTATATATATGTTTCAACCCAAAACCAGAGTTGGGATGGTTGGAAAAGTGGAAAGGTGACCCAAAAACAGCTTTATATATTTTGATTTTTTTTCTGTTGACTTTGAATGAAGTGTATTTTATTTTGCTAAAATGATTTACATGAAGTCATGGTTTAGCAAATGCAAAAAAGGATCTTACTCTTTAACAGAAAGGTCGACATCCTAAGAAATCCTTTCCATAATGTTGTCAGACAGTAAGAATATTAATCTGAGTCTGTCATTGGCACAACAGCACTCTTGTGAAGGTAAATACAAGCTGGAAAATCGCCCTATTAATTTCCATTGTAGCTTGTTTCTCCGCTGCCGACTGCCATTATCTCTCTTAATACTTAATCAATGTCAAAGATTCTTTTTCCCATAAGTCACTTGGATACAAAAACATAGGGAAATAGATTTATTCATAATCTATAAAAAATGTTGTGTACGGTCCCTGTTCAAATAAATAAATGACAATTACCATTGTTTCTGTAGTTGTTTGTCTATTTCATATTCATCTTTAATATGTTCATGTATGCACCAACAACAAAGGCAAATTCCTTGAAAGAGTTAAATACTTGGCAATACATCCTTTTCTGATTCTAAAGCCTGAAGGTGTTATCTAAGCAGGGTAAGACTGACTGGACTCTGGGAACAACATAGCATGAGTTTTGGTTAGAAATGTCGACACAGAGATGTTGAATATGAAATCCGAAGGAAATGTAACTTTAGTCTGTGCAACTGTCTGTTGTGTCCACACCACTCATGGTCATGGGGACACATGGCTGAATATGAGCAGCTGTCCAGACGTCATTCTGTTATTGCCAAGCTTTCCAGCTTTGATCTACTGACTGTTAAGGTTTAAGCAACCCACTGGCCAATGGTCCTGGAACTATTGACGTTGGTTTGTTTGGAAGGATCTCTGACTGATCGCAACCGTATCCTTGTTGTTGGTTTTAGTTTTATCCAACACTCAGATTTATGGGGCTTTTACTGGGAATTCATTGTTTTAATAGGCTTTTAGCTGCCATTTATTGGTGTATTGGGCTTTTACCGGTCGTGTATGATTTTTATTGAGTGTTTTACTCGTTGGAAGATGCTGAAGCTGGGACTGTGTAGTCTGCTGCAAACGTAAGCAAAGTGAAGCCTGATTCATCATCACAGGCCCCCCTCTGGGTACATGCCAGGCTGCTGATGCTCTCCCTCTCTCTGGAAGTCTCCCTGTGTGCTTAAGGATTAACAACGGGTATTATGGGAAACAACAAGGGTCTGGTCATGGGGGGGGGGGGGATTTTGCCATCAGAGTTATTATCTACAGTAAGTGCTGCATTAAGCTGATACTCCTCACTGCTTTACACATCTTCTCAAAGTCAGAACTCTCAGATCTCAACCAACAGATGGAATACATGTATTTTTATATTCAGTAAAATACAAACACAAATTTTCTGAGGATATGCTTATCTCTGATGTCCATCTCAAATTAAATTAAACAGTATTTATAGTATCAAATCATAAAAGTTATCTTTACAGACACTTTATAGAGCAGGTCTAGACCCCACTCTCAAGCTCCAACAGTTCTTCTAATTCCAAGAAGAACACAGTGAGTGACAGTGGCGAGGAAAAACTCCTTTTAGGAAGAACCCTGGGACGGACCTAGAATCTTGGTAAGCGCAGTCTGCCGGGGCCGGTTGGGGGGGTGATGCACAGTGGCAATAATACACTGTAAAAAAACAAAAACTGTTGTTTTTACAGGAAAACGTTGGTCACCAGTTGCCAGAGAATTCCTGTAAAAAATACAACAGGACAGTAGATTACTGACAACAATTACAGCTAAATCCCATTAAAACGCTGTTAGGACTACAATTGTTTTGTTAATTTTGCATACCTATGTTGTGTATCTATCGACCATTTCCTGTATTTTTTACATGTAATAATTGCTTATTGTGCAACAATAAATTACAAAATTAACAGGGAACTATCAAACAAGTCTGCTTTAAACTGCTAGAACAACAGTGAAACTTTGCATTTTAAATGGAGCTGTTCTGTTTATTAAACATAAAATCCATTCATAATTTGCTGTATTTTTAGGTTGTAATCAAGTTATTTAGACTAACATATTCTTCATGGCCCAGCCATGTTTCAGTAAGACGGATCAATTTGATTATCTGATATCAGGTTGTTTACCAATATTGCTTTAGAAGACAGAGATATTATATTTAATAGTCCACATCTAATTTTAATATTGTGTTTTTTCATTGCTGTAATTGTTTTAATTCCAATTAGGTTGTTAAGTATGGCCCCTCTGTGTTTCCCTTTGCTGTAACCGATGTGAGTCAGGGGGGGGGACAGACAGCGTGGTTATTAGACTCTGAGTGGGCGACTGCTCCAGTGGAAGCACAGGGACCTGAAATTAAAATCCATAAATCTGCTTACAAACAACAGATAAAGACTATCGGAACTGGCCTGAGTTGTCTTCATTATCAAAGAAATCCAGTGTTAGTTGTCTGTACATCTACAGGTACATTACATAATCCCCAAAGCATTATGGGAACTGTGTATCTATTAAATAGAAGATACCATAAATAGGTATGCTAAGATCTATTGATACGTCATGTTATATAGATCAAGTTGCACTACCACTACACTACTATTACAATACCTCAGCAAAATTCTGACAATGAGCTCTGTGGATTTTTGAGAATAACTTGGACCTTGTTTGCAGGAAAAGATGTTGCTGCTTGAATTTAATACATTTAGATTGTTCATACCTTAAGCACCATAAATTAACAACACCTCCTCATACCTGATGAGTAGGTCGATTGTCACTGACTCCCAACACGACAGACATAACTGTTCTAGGGCATTCTACAGGCATTTAAATTCATGAAAATGTCCAGTTTTCACTGTTTTTCATGGAACATTAAGCGTGTACTTAAATTGACTGGTGCATTGCACACAATACTACGGTACTTTGTTGCGTGACGTAATTCCGAAAGGCTGCCTTGTGGGAGGCTCTGAGGCAAGCACATACAGGGACCAGATCAGACAGACAGCACATACAGGGACCAGATCAGACAGACAGCACATACAGGGACCAGATCAGACAGACAGCACATACAGGGACCAGATCAGACAGACAGCACATACAGGGACCAGATCAGACAGACAGCACATACAGGGACCAGATCAGACAGACAGCACATACAGGGACCAGATCAGACAGACAGCACAGACAGGGACCAGATCAGACAGACAGACAGACAGGGAGAGATCAGACAGACAGCACAGACAGGGACAGATCAACGACAGACGCACAGCAGGGACCAGATCAGACAGGGACAGATCAGACAGACAGCACATACAGGACCAGATCAGACAGACAGCACATACAGGGACCAGTTCAGACAGGGAGCAGATCAGACAGACAGCACAGACAGGGAGCAGATCAGATGGGGGCACCTACAGGGAGCAGATCAGACAGGGGGCACATACAGGGACCAGATCAGACAGCGGACACATACAGGGACCAGATCAGACAGCGGATCACATACAGGGACCAGATCAGACAAGGGGGACATACAGGGACCAGATCAGACAAGGGGCACATACAGGGACCAGATCAGACAGCGGAGCAGCATTGCACAGAAAATACGAAGAGTAAGTGCAGCTTTACAATTGAACTGCAAAAAAACTTTCCACGTACCGTCCCGGTCGGGACATGCGGGAGGTGGAGTGTTGCAAGGCTAGCTCATATCTTTCAGAGTCTAGTAAAAACGTGCTGGAGATCTCCTCACATGGACACCGAAAAACCTCGTCTTATTACATTGAACAGGTTTTTAGAGATATTTAGGTGAAGCTGAATTTTTAAGCTAACACAGATCATATTTAGAACATTATTTCATATTTATTTAGTTGAAAAGAGAGCTATTATTTTGTTAGTTTGTTACAGATTTTATTAGAAATTATTTTTATACCACTGAGGCATAATAAAGCATGTTCATTAACCTTTGAGAAGCCTGTCTAAATTTGTGTCACGAGGCCGGGCCAAGGTCCTCTTTGATTGAAAATCAAAACATGGTGACCCAAGGTTTATTTCAAAAAGTAACAATTGACTGATGGTTTCACACGGGACATGAAGTCTGGTCACCTGACTGAAAGTCCTGTTTGTTTGACCCGTCTCCACAACAACCTGCTTCCTTAAGCAGAACGTGTCACGCTTATACTTTACCACTTTGTTTGTTCTCTTGATAATTACTGCAGCCATGAGAGGCTGCCGCCTCAGAAGAAATATAATTTAGCACATCAGGAGTCAGGTCAGCATCAGATTTAAGGGAAAACTTCCTCTGTTCTCAGGCGTCAGGCGAAAAGCCATCAGGCCATCTCAGATAAAAACGGCTGCCTCAGAGGAAACAGCCTCAGAGCAGAACATCGAACGAGCCATTTTATCTGACACCTAACGCCTTTTCATCTGATCTCTGAGACCTTACATGATGGCACATCAACCCATGCAGCTGTTTACTGGCTGAGGGCGGTCTGCAAACATATCAACATCTGGACAAATTAAACCAAAACTCCATGCGTGGTTACATACTGCTTGAAAGTGACATGTTTGTACATCATATGTACACACACACACACACACACAGCA